>NW_010252043.1:17228-26391 GCF_000690775.1 Eurypyga helias | reverse complement strand
GCTGACTGGGGTTAAACCATGACAAGCAGACAGAGAACGTGATACTCTCTATATATGAGTATCAAAATAAAACCCTTCTTCAGTTATTTTTAATTAGCAGAGGTCATATTTGAAGAGGGATAACTATATACCACATAACATCCGATACATGTAGAAACTACCTTGACCTTTTTAAGAAAAGATGCAGCATTTTTTTTTCCCCTGTTTTTAACAAAGAAAAAGAGCCTGAATGGCATCACAGAATGGAGCATGAATTTCAGTTATCTTCCATCGACCCTATCATTTTCAATTCAAGGCTTAGTTTGGTCTTTCTGCCAGATCCTGAGCTTTGGTATTTTGCTCTAAGGATTTAAATTTTTATAATATTGTCTGAGCTTTATCTACCCAGAAAAATTCTGCCAAATAACGCAATAGCAAGTCAAATTCCCACGTGGATCTTTTTATTCAAGCTTCTAAGGTTTTATAGTTTAATTTCAACCATCTCAAAAGTGAGGCAAGCAAAATCAAAACAACATTTTCTTATACTGGAAGTAGACCATTTACTTAGAATGTGGCAGTAATAGGCACACTACCTGTTACATTTTAGTGATTTAAAAATCTCAACCAAGTATAAATTAATACCTAAGTATATATTTCTTTCCTTTATATGCTTAACTGATCAAGTGGGGCAGCAGGATTTAAAAATATGACATTTTTTCTTTTTGCAGAGAAATACCTAGTGGAGACAATATGAGACGTGTTCAGTCACTGGGTGATATTTTAAACACCAAACATTTTGAGAAGAAATGAGCAGGACTGTTTCCAAAAGGGCACTTTAGTATTTTGACATGAAGGTTCCCAAACTGAAGAAAAACAGCAAAGTTGTCAGAAGGAGTGACATACCTTTATCTGAAAAAATGACATCCAGATAAAACCTATGGTATGTATATTGCCTTGGAACATAATATTACAATAGCTCTTGCAGTTACCCAGATGATTTTATACATTCTTTAAAGTCTACCTAAAGTCTTCATGTTTTTCATATTTGCTCCTGTCAGTGAACTGAGATAAAAAAAGTCACCCAACACTTCCAACACAGCACCTCCAGAGGTTGCAGAAGTAAAATAAATAGTGTAAATTACACAACTATTCTGCCAACTCGGAGTTGAGACAATATTTGTCTGAAATTAAGAATTTCAATGAATTAGTAACGAACTGAAGACATACATCATACACTGAAAATTAAGACAGGAAGGAGTATCAGCAATTGAGGAGTTTCTCTGTATGGAGGGTGGTTGGCTTACGGAGCAAGTGACTCAGGCCAGCAATTTAGCTGGCGTTTATTAGTTCAGGAAAGAGTTAGCTACAAACATGCAGCAACAAATTATATTTTTGTTTGTTTGTAATAGAGACATACCGATCTCATTCATATTTCATAAATTTCACTATTTTCTAAACTCATCTCTTCTTGGCATTTACCAAGTCTGTGTTCTTGTGCATTAGAAATTTGTAGCAAAACATGCTAAAATATTATCAGCTTGTAGAACGCTGAACTTGGCTAAAATTACATTTTTACATCCAGAAATTGTCAACTGATTTGGAGTCTTCCTTGGAAAAAAATTACCTTTCAAGCAAAATCGGCAAACATTTTTGCCTGATTAATTCTATTTAAAGCTATTTAAAATTAATTAAATTAAAATTTATTTTGAATTTTGTTCCGGTAGATAGGAGGCAAAATATATCATCAGCTATTACACACTTCACCCTGCAAATGCAATGCACTGTATCATCCAAATCTGGATAAGCCAGGGCAGGGTTTGAGTATCTTTACTCTTCTTCACCTCTAGCAGCAAATTATCTCTACATGGTACATCTGTTAGAGGTTTCTAGACTTTCCAGACAAGGGAAGGAGATGCCACTCTGCCATGATGAGTTGCTCTTGCTGTTTGGGTATGACAGAACCATGAGCTGCCTGATGGTTCAGGTGTTAAGGATTTCGGAATTCCAGATAGTCCCAAATTATTCTGTGTCTAGATACATTTATTTTGAGCAATTGCTCTGTTCTGTTAAGACCATATATCAAATAAATATTTGAGCAAGTATAGCTGTTTCCAGGTAATTCCATGTTACTTAAGTCAGAATACAGAGATTTCATTTATTTAGTTCTCAGCTTTGTGACAAACCTCAGAATAAGATGGAGTATTATATTCTAAAGCTTGATTCCATGTCTTTTCGTCTTGAAAACTGTTAGCAATGAAAATCAGCATAAAAGGGAAGGATGAGGAAATGATTGCTTCCAATTTCAAGCAGTGTAACTCCTGCCTAAAAGCTTTGTTTGTCCTGCTCATCTAAAATTTCAATACCATTAGTTTCTGAGGCATGAAAAGAATCCAAATTGAAACAACTAAGCTTGATTTTATTAGAACTAGTTACACATAAGAAGCATTAAAAGGAAAGTGAAACATGTTATTAATAATAACAACATGAAATGTGCTATATTTTTTTCTTCTTAAGTTTATACTTCTATTAAGACCCAGGAAAACAGTTACTTCTAGGGGGAGGAGAGGGTGTTGGGGAGGCTGGGGGGAGGTGAGCAAGCAGCTGCGTGGTACTTAATCGCTAGCTGAGGTTAACCCATGACACCTTCTTAAACACGTTTCCCCAGTGGCGCGACCACCATCACTGATGGGCTCGGTGGGTCCGTCTTGGAGCCAGCTGGCATTGGCTCTAGCAAGAACTGAGGAGCCTTCCAGCAACTTGTCACAAAAGCCATCCCTGTAGCCCCCCACACTGCCAACACCTCACCACGCAAACCCAGTAAAACATTACGATGCTAAGAAAATTACATTCTGTATACTGTCTGGACATACATATATATCATTTTGAAAGCATGGCATCCTCGACATAAAGCTATAAAGAGTTAGTACTGATAATAATTATTATGAGTTATTTCTTTATAGAAATCTCTGGTGCTCAGTGAGTTAGGGAAGACTGGAAATACAGAAGTGAGATAAGTGTAATCAGCTATAAAATACAACAGTCCAAATGTAACTTTGAATTCCAAAACTAACAAGAATGGAGATTTTTGCAATGGCAGGAAAAAGTGTGTTTTTTTGAAGGACAGATTATGTAACATATTTAGAAAATCTCCTTCTAAAATCGACAACTGAACCTCTAATCAGACATGCAACCACTTCCTGCAAGACATCACCTGGAACATTAGACTATGACTTAAATATTTCGCAGCCCTATTTTTCCCAGATTTTTATACAACGGAAGTTTGCAGAACTTCCATTCAGAAATCAAATTCTTTCAACAGATCATTTCATTCTCAGTATCTGGTAGAAGAGTCAAAAGAGAGGGAAACAAATTCTGCCATCAGCTGTAAAAATGCCTGTTTTGTTTAACACTGGTGAAATTGTAACTCTTTGGTGGGGCCTTAGAACACATCAGTATAATAATCACAGGAAAGACTAAATATGCAATTTTGAGTGTATCACAGTTTAACACCTACCACAAATACATTACGGTCTAGGGGAGAAAATAGTGATATATTACTGAATTCTATGGAGTAATTTATGATTTAATTTTCTTTATGAGGTGGTGAACACTGACTCAACGTGCATGCTTTGAACACAAGTGAAAGAACAAACTTTAGGAACATGTAGAAAAGAGATGAACCTATCCTGAAGCTTATCTTTTACTACGGAATATTATGTATTAACCTCATCTTTCCTCAAAGTTGTCTGGAAACTTTTGAGAGAGATAATTTTGAATATGATGAGAAATGCCTCTTCACATGAGCAGCTCTCACTGAGGAGTGGCTATGTCTGTGTCAGTAAGCAGTGATGCCCAGGAAAAGCAAGCCTGCAGAGCTGGCAACTGATGGTGAGGACCCAACATCCACAAAATGGGCACTTCAGAGGGCTTTTATTTCAGAATCTCTTTAGTCAGATTCCACAGACCGAATGCCAGTAACAGCTGGAGGGCATCTTCTTTTCAACCAAGAAGATCCATTTTCATGCACTCCAAGACTGCACTGCAGCATGAATAAAAACAAGTGCACTCCTTATCCAAGTTAAAACACCTGACCTATGTACCTGTGCTTGGTTAGAAAATGGAAAGAAGCCTTATTACTACATACACCATCTCTTTATATCTAATCTGCATATTCTGCTAAGCTAGTAGTGTTCTGTCTCCCAAACTCACTAAGCATGAACTAGATCTCTGTGCTCCCCTCCTACATATCCTGAGCTATCATGTTTTGCATCAGTAGGACAGCCCTTTGAGACAGCAGCAAATCAGTGGTGGCCCACTGTGTAGTGCTGAGGGGCTGGAGATGTAAAGGAAATTTTTGGTACAGTGATTAACTGCTGCATAACAAACTGAACTGGGAGGTCCTATCAGTTTGAGCTTCTTTTGCATGAAGTTCAATTAACTCCGTCATCTATTACTTTCAAACTCCAAAACATCCTAATCATACAGATTAATCAAAATTAAGTTGTCAGAGGACTTCAGTAATTAGCTCTGTAGTAAGAAAGAAAGTCAAGGGCATACAACGATTCAACCTTTGGCAGTATTATCTGCCCAGCTTTACTGCCTAAAGCAGGCATCGTAACATATGCAGTCATCATTAATGTATGCTTTTGTTTTCCAGCTGTTGTTTATTGTTTCTAAACTAACAGTAAGCTTTAGTTATTATCTACTGACATAAAGCACAATAAAATGCACCCCTTCCCACTGAACTAAAAAGCAAGCGGGCTATAGGCAGGAGGGAAGAACAAAGCACCTCGGTTCTTCTGCAGAACATTCAGTTTAAAACACAAACTGCTTTAAGTGCAGCATTTGACCTATCTCACGCAATGAGCTGCAGAAGAGGTAAAGTACAGAACAACCCAAAATAACAAAGCCCACAGTTCTAGATGGGAGTTTGTAAAAAAGAAAGAAGTTTAATTTGTACTCATTCACCCACAAGGAAGGAAGTTTCCAAAAGGCTGGTCCATGAGACCTCAGACTGTGAGCCTAGACTCTGCACTGGATGGAATCTTGACTACAGCAAGCACATTTGAGATCAACAAAACAGACTTATGTCTGAATGAGAGGTGAATAAGCAGGATGTCCCAAGTACTTTCTCTTACAGTCAATGTATCTTGGCAACACAAGAAAGAACCCCTAACTTAGTCTACATTACAGTAGACTAAATCAGAAAAGCAGTGATATTGGCAGATTGCACTGTAAGTGATTATTTGGACTCGTAACAGCAGGTTGTAGGGCCTCTTGCAGCTCAAAACCTGCAGTACACATTCCAGGATGAAAGGCTGGAAATTAATTAACCCACTCCGATGTAATCAAATTACATGGCTGTAACTTACTATGACAATGAAAAAAAAAAAGATAAAATCAATTAGTATAAATGAATTTCTCTCAGAAATGTAAGTGCACGTCACAAGTTCTTCCTGACTTATGCAGGAAACTTACCAGCCTGACACAGCCAAGTAAACAATTTCTTCAAGTTCCATTTTACTGGAGAAAATGGAAGCAGTCATCTTCAAAACAACATAAAGCTACAGAATTATGAGGATTACTGAGTTATACAGGCAGTAAAACACATACTTCAGCCTCTTCCCTGTAGTATATTGAAGGCAGGACGTGACACACAACTCTTCAGCAACAAGACCTCACATTCCATTCCTGGAATGCACCTTTTCAAATGTCAGCACACCAATGCCATTTTAAAAAGGGCTGAACAAAGCTACCACAAAGAGATTTCAAAGGGAGCAATGACAAAACAAGCCTCAAAAGCACACCTCATCTTTCTCTCATTTTAGGAAAGGTTATTTCTCTCTCAAATCCTCTCTTCTCTAAACTCCAAGGCAACTTCTCTCATGTAAGCAGCACTAGAAACCCCGGTGCTGATGGGTAAGTCTCCAGTACAGTGCAACTTTAAAACTGCAGCTACTGGCCGTACTGGGAGCTACTTGTATCCTGCAGGGCTGTTACTGTTCTGTGCTGCTAGGAATGTCCAATACTCAGCTTTAACTCTACATATACAATACATCACACTAAATTGCCTTACAATGGAAGTAGTGTGTCTCCTAATGCAGTGAAGCAGCAGAACATACGGAAGTTTCTATAGATGTGAACCAAGTGAACTCTCCACTTCCATATTTCATTTATTTATCGATAACAATTTTTTCAATATTTTTCTATAGCCCACAGGGGCCTTGCAAAGTCAATCTTTCTTTTTAGTAGAAAAATAACATTTCTGAGAGATTTGAATTATGTTAGGAGATAAGTAATTCACAGACTACTTTGTGACTGACACATATCCACCCAGAGATGCAAGGAGATTAAATCCTGTGGCTACTTGAGGTATGAACCCATTCTATGTCAATCTTCCTCCGTTTGTTTCTGGAGACTGACACTGTGCAGTCCTCCCCAGTCAGAAATGCATCAATCCTTCAGAAAAACAGGAGAGACACCTTTCATTTGCATTCACTTAAATAGATGAGATCAGCAATGAATTCCATTGGAAATGAACACTTCTGGGGATGCTGCTTTTATTACCTCTGCAGTGATAAAGGATGGCATTTACAGAATGGTCCTCTCAAAAGCAAGTGCACAAATCATTGCAGGCATATAGTGCAGGTATTAATTCAGTTATGTGTTACTGCATCCAGTTTCTCCACTCTTCTGAACTCAGAATTAGAAATCATGGCTCTAATTTATAGTAAGGCTATGTGCTTACCTGGCTGAACAGTGCTTATATGGACAACATTTCTGGTTAAAAATATATCCCACCAAATCAAGAGTTACTGGTTCAACCTCTCCAAATCTTGTTTCCTACAAGCTATTTAGAATTGCATGCAATTCTGTAGTGCCTATTTCTTCAGATGCCTTGATGGATTATAGGATAACAATTCCCGGTACCTTCCTTCATTATAAATGGTAATGTTGAGTATGCTGAGCAAGTTTAATATTTTGTTGCCATTTCTTGTTGAAGGTCATGCATTGACAGCCTAGCTCAAGTCAGGTAAACAAGCTGGAGTACTTCCTCCATCAATTTCCCAGACAGTAGACTTACATGCATTACTGCTCTTCAGTTTGGAAAGTTTTTTCTCTTCTTTACAACTGTACTGAACAAAGTTCCAGTCTGTTTAGTTTTAAAAAAGATGATCATTTTGCAAGGGCCGAGTCCTTTACGTTATCTGATAATCTGCTTAAGAAATCACTTGGGTCTGGTGACACACTAAGTGGGTCCACCAGTACAGTAGATTTCTGCATGACGTCACACCTCTTTGAAGGCGATGACACATTCACCCCTTATTTTAGGTGTCATGCTCTGAATGTAGTTGTTTAGATTCTCCCCAAGTTACCTTACATTGCCAATTATATTAACACATAGAAAATTCTCAGTTCCAATAGTTACTGGAAATTTTCTAACGCCAGCTTACCAGTGGTTGCTGTCTGTTCATATGCTTTTGTAACCCAATTCCTTGACTTTCCTTGCTTTTGCAGTCATCTCTAATAGATCTTAACCTTCACCGTTCTCTTGCTTTCCTGCCTGGTAGGACAACCTCAGATGCTTCATGAACTCTGCCATATAATAGATTTTTCTTAAGTTGCTCATCTAATCTCCCTCACATTCAGCAAATGACATGTAATTAAGCATAACCCTCCCTGTCAAACCTTTCAGGTCTATCTCAAACCTTTTCATCTGAAATCCTCACAAACCTTCTAGCCTTCTGATACTCAGTCTTGAAATGTTTACATCAGCATGGCATATATTTCTACCTGTATTCTTCCTTCCCTCTGTTATTCTGCTGCTTTGTTACATCACTTCCCCTCTTCCTGTGTTTTCATAGTGTTGCAAATCTTCCTATGACAGCAAAAAAATCTGTAAATTTTTTTTCAGAAAACTAACAGTTTCCACTACTTGCTGCCCAGAAGCAACAATTACGTAAAATACTACATAAAAATTCCAGTGTTATAAAGCTGAGCATCTGAGTACCTTCAAAAGACAGACACTACATTTTTAACTATTAATAAGGAAAAAGCAAACACTTTCACTAAGAATGAGGTTTCCAATGACATATACCCAATTGGTCATTTTCAATTTATTTATTGTCGCTTACTGTCATTGAGACATTTTTGCTATAAAATTCTGAGAGTAGAAAAATTAAGGTATTTTAAAATTGGATTGATTCTTCCTTTCCTCAAGCTCAAACAATTTAAATTATGTGTGCTTAAGCTGTAGTAATAAACACACTACTACAAGATAAATGGTAAACAAAGACCCCAGATCACCCTCTAGGGGAATGAAAATAATGCAGGAATAAAGGTTATACGATGTTGGTTAAAGAGGAAAGTAGCCATTATTTTCTGTACTTAAACGTACTCGCATACATTTATCTGGTTTGTACTCACAATATACTGCATACTGTGAAAGATACAAATGAATAGGTGGATATGTTAAAGATGCTAAGGTAGTACAGTAAAAATATTTTATAGGATAATTTGGGATGAGCTGCACAAGAAACAAATCATGAAGACAGAGCTCTGGTATATCACGCATACCAAATATATGACAATAAAACTTTTATATGTTTCCATCATGCTGTTTTATGTCAAATAGTTAATAGGGAAAAACTGTATTAGAAATGCTTTTGAAGTTTAAAGATGTTTCAATATTGGTATCTATTTTATATTAATTCTACCATAAAACTAGCAACTGTGGTGTCATGTACATGTCTCTTCACAAGAAGTGTAACCTCATCAACCAAAAGCTTGCCAACATTTACATACCTTTTCAAAATTACCTAAAATAAGGTGATAACCTTTTAAACATAATCACACACCTAGGCATGAACTGAAATCAAGATATGCATGAAGTCCAATATCTCACAAGAGGGCCTGGCTGTTTTCCAGCCAGGAGCACAGCTGTCTGACATGAGATGATTCTCCCCCGATTTCCCACAAGGTCACCTCCACTACCTGCAGAATATTCTGTAGCTCTATAACCTCCTGCAGATTGGTCATCTTCTTGGTTAGATACAAGAAGACCAGAAAACAGGGAGGCCAACAGTTACAGGCCAAGTGCTTCTGTACTGAAGCACATCACCCAGCGAGAGACAGAAAGTGTTAGCTCATTGGTAAGCAGAGCAGGTCTGCAAGGAGACGTAGT
>NW_010252043.1:15781-17197 GCF_000690775.1 Eurypyga helias | reverse complement strand
CCCCCCCCCCCCCCCCCCCCCCCCCTTTATTTCATTCATTGCGGAAGGGAAACACTAGAAAGAACAATTCGTGTCCAAAGCTGGTTTAACACCACAATGGGCAACATATACTGGGTGGAAAAAGGATTTCAAAGAACTGGAATTGATTGGGAGAGGCAGAAACTGAAGCAGGAAAAGTGACTTTAACCGTGGGAATGCAATAACAAGAAAAGCAGTACAAAGTGAAGAAAACCCTGATCAATTTATTGAGGAACAGCACTGGAACTGGACTGGGCAGGACTGGGAGTCAAGTCTGTACTTCTATGGATGGAAGGTACAGCATTCCTCAGTAGCCAAGGAGTTTCCCCAGACAGTAAGGATTTTGTGTGAGTGCAGAGGAGAAAAAGAGACAGGGAAGAGGAAGAGAATGAAGGAGAGTGAAAATGAGCGGGAGAGAGAATGAGGGGTGAAGTCAATCCCATCACTTTTACTAAAGCAAGGGAGACCATGTTTTATTAGAAAAAAATGAAATAACAACCTGCTCGGGATATGAAGAACAAGAAAATTATTTCATTTGTGGGACAGTTACTTTTTCTGCCTTATTTATTCTAAATGAGGAGAGAAAATTGTATTGCTACATTTTTCTGCTTATTACTTATCTCCTTATTACTGATTTTTTTTTCCTCCAAACATTTCACATTCATTTATCCAACAGACTTTGAGAGTTCGTCAGAAAGCTTCTAGAAACTAAATTTATCGAGGGTGTCTTCTGTTTGTGTGGTGGGGCTTTGATAGCAGGGCTACAGGGGTAGCTCCTGTGAGAAACTTCTAGAAGCTTTCCTGGCTCCAAGGCAGACCTAACTTTGGCCAAGGCTGAACCAATTAAAACTTCAGTAATTAACATGTTCATATTTAAAAGAAGAAAACATGGGTAAATCAGCAGTGGCGAGAGGAGTGGGATGTGAGAGAGACAACCAGGCAGATACCCAGGTCATTGAAGGAAGATGTGGAGGAGGTGACAGGAGCAGAGGTTCCCCTGCAGCCCGTGGTGAGAGGGAAGGCTGTTCCCCTGCAGCCATGGAGGGTCATGGGGGAGCAGAGACCCCCCTGCAGGCCGGGGTGCCCCCACACCTGAGCAGACAGCTGCACATGAAGAGTCTGTGGCTCCACGAGAAGCACACATGCTGGAGCAGGATGTTCCTGAAGGTCCGCACCCCAGGGAAGGGACCCACACTGGAGCAGTTCGTGAAGAAAACTGTAATCCATGGGAAGGACTCACACTGAAGAAGCCTGTGAATTGCCTCCCATGGAGGGATGCCACAATGGAGCAGGGGCAGAGTGTGAGGATCCCTCCCTCTGAGGAGGAAGGAGCAGCAGAGACAATGTGTAATGGATGGAACACAACTCCCATTCCCCATCCTACTGCGGTGCTCAGGG
>NW_010252043.1:0-15601 GCF_000690775.1 Eurypyga helias | reverse complement strand
GCCCCCACACCTGAGCAGACAGCTGCACATGAAGAGTCTGTGGCTCCACGAGAAGCACACATGCTGGAGCAGGATGTTCCTGAAGGTCCGCACCCCAGGGAAGGGACCCACACTGGAGCAGTTCGTGAAGAAAACTGTAATCCATGGGAAGGACTCACACTGAAGAAGCCTGTGAATTGCCTCCCATGGAGGGATGCCACAATGGAGCAGGGGCAGAGTGTGAGGATCCCTCCCTCTGAGGAGGAAGGAGCAGCAGAGACAACATGTGATAGACTGACCAGAACCCCCACTGCCTGTCCCCTGCACTGCTAGTGGGGAGGAAGTGGAGAAATGGGGAGCAGAGCTGAGCCCAGGAAGAAGGGAGGGATGGGGGTAAGGCTTTTAAGATCTGGTTTTATCTCTCATTATCCTACTCTGATTTGATTAGTAACTAATTAAACTAATTTCTCCAAGCCAAGTCTGTTTTGCCCCTGACCATAACTGGTGAGTGATTCCTCCCCTGTCCTTGTCTAAACCCATGAGCTTTCCTTATCTTCTTTCCTCCCTATCCCACCATGGGGAGGAGTGAGCAAATGGCCATGTGAGGCTGAGTTGCCTGCTGGGCCTAATCCACAACAGAGGGCTGCTACAATGAAAGTATCTATAAGGAATTATATCCTACTTTTACTTCAGTAGCGCCTAAATTAAATGTCTTCTAAAAACCAACACAGGATTAAAGAAAATATATTTTTTTAGGATGTCCAATATTACTCCCTGTCATGAGGCCTTTGCTTCATAATGCAACATCTCTGTTCTTTTGATTTTTTCTGCCCCCTCCCCTTCCCCATCAAAGCCACTCCAAACAGGAATAATACTGCGTCTCCTGGAGTACGGAGGAAGAACGAAGACAGAAGGGTTTATTAAATTGCTCTGTGACCTTGATAATTACAAATATGAATGTATTACAGATGACATTTCAGATGATCAGAGCTGTAAAAATTTTAATAAGTAAAATTAAGACTAAAGCAAAGAAATTATAATAGCAAGGGACTACATTCCATCTTCCTATTGAGATGACATACTTGGTATGCTACATGCTATTTTAAAATATGTTTCCAACATTGAATTTTCCACCTATTGCTTCACAATTTTATTTTCCAGATTTTCAGTGTTAAAAAATAATCCACAGATACTGTGTCACAATTCCCCATTTCTTAATCCAGTATTTTCACCATATAGTGTTAAATAAATTATATTTTTGCTTGTTTTTTTAACACATTACAAATATTTTTCAGTTATTGTTCTATTTTAGTTATGAATTAGCAAGTACATAATCTCTCTGGATCCTTTCTTATAAATGTAGTTTACCATAACAGTTAATACCACATTTTTCTTTTGGGGAAAAGGGAGGAAGAAAGAATGAAATATCTCTCTTAACCGTTGAACTTCTGCTAATTCAACTACAGCTTTTGGTAATGCTGTGCAATATGCTAAACACATTTTCACCAGGGCAATTTAGAAAGGTGATGGATGAAAGACATGGACTGACCTTTCTTTTACTGTCATGATTTACAAACTCATAGAAGTTATTACTCACTGCCACCACTTCAACAACTACAGCTTTTTGAAGTTTTATTTCCTACACATTTTCCCTCTTGCAAACCAAAGCAGGATCTAAATCAAAAAATGGACAGCATAGTAAACTTATGAACTGGATTATACTCATGATGAAGGAAAAAGAATCAAAAGTGCCTGTTGAATGCAAATATTCATGTAGAAAACAAAAACACATCTAATATTAGTGCAATTTTCAAGACAATTTCATTCTGAAACACTGTACATGTCTTGAGAAGAACTACAGTGGTTTGCCAGAGGAGTTTCTTATCAACATACTGTATTGCGTGCAAATAGTATTGTGGTTTCTCTATCAGTCCCACGCAAAGCAACTGCTCTTTCAGAAATGGATTTCATAAAATTCACTTAATAGCCTCAATGTAGTGAATTTTAACTGCCTAAGAGAAATGAAGTTAAAAAAAAAATTCATCTGCTGCCTGAACATGTTCTCACATATAAGAAAGTAATAACAGCGATAGATGGAATGGAAATTAATTCAATAGACTCCCAACTTACTGAAACTGTCAGCAAAGTGGAAAACAAGAGAAACTCACATTTAGAAATAATTCTAAAAGGGCAACACAGGTCATTCAGAAATATTGTAAGTCAGTAAGAATCCTGTAAGAATACTGGCGCCAGCAAACCTATTCCAAGGAACCATGAACCAAATTTAGCAGACCACACGTAACTCATCCCCTTACCAAAACTCAGATACTTCTAGAAATTAAATACAAACCTGTAAAGAGTGCACTCTGCAGAAATTTTGTAAAGAAAACCCTGACACACCACCTCCTCAACCATCAACAGAGCAGGTAAAACACTTTAGAAATGTTAGAAGAATCCAGAAGGTACCAGTAAAGTTCAAGGCCATCCTGGGTGCTGCAGCCCCTTCACACACGACCCATTTGTTTTCCTGAGTTAACAAACTACTTGAAAATAATTCATCCCTTATTTGGCTATAGTTACATCTTTTTCACAATGTCCAGGAAAAAAAATTACCATAAAAAGAATAGAACAACAATGCATTTCAAAGCAGAATGGAAATGTGTTATCGAGCTCAAAGGTGTAATTAATTCATGCATTTAGAGCTTTATATGCCAGAACAACTAATGAGCAATGTATCCTCTTAAACAGATATAGAAAATCTGTAGACCTGAGCTGGACCTGACTTGCCTTCATACTAAATATGGCTACGTTTTTCACATTTATTATGAGCATATAAAGCCACCAGGCCCATCACGTCTTGGATGGAAAATGTGTTTAATATGTAGGGCTTCTGTTGCCACATACAGTGAGTCTGCAGCCAGCAAAAGAAGCAAGAATGAGCAATACGACTGTCCACTCATTTATCCAAGTCCATATTACCTGGAAACACAGACAGCATCTCTAGATGCCCTTTATTACTATAAGATGCCTAAGTGTGCTTCAGCTAACTTCTTCTGGTTTGAGGAAGTACAATACACATCTCTTCCAGCTTCACAAGCAAGAGAAGGTCCATGGGTCGATCAAATACTGACCCAAAACACTGACCTAACACAAATACATAAAATCATTTTCTCTTTTTGAATTTCACATAGGATGATTGATTCAGTCAGGATGTCTGTGAGCAGATCTCTCCAAACAATGTTTACATATGCAAATATTGGTATTCCATAACCCACAAACTGCTGAATATCAAAGATGTTCCCGTGAATGATTTGGTGTCCTATATACGAAACTGTAGGTTGTAACAAAAGGCTCTACTTGTTGTGTATGTCAAAAGACCCATCCTAATCTTGGCGTTCATGGGTGTGTAAGTTGAGCACATGGGGTTTTTTGCTGATTAGGGACACATTTTGCACTGTGTCACTTTGTACCTCCTTTGTACCTTTAGTACGCTGAAACCAGGAAATACGAGAATCCAATACAAGAATGGCTGGAAGCTCTGTTGTACCGAGCTGTGATTAGAGAGTAAAAAAGTTGGCATACATGTAGGTGCACAAGGTCCTTCTTCGATACAGTGCAATATTCCATTGTTCAAATATCTGTTTCTGCTAAGAAGGTTGTTCACAGTGAACCATGGTATCGATGATACTCTGTTTTCATAAATATTTAAAATGTGAAAGATACAATCTAAGACCCATTGCCAAAAGGTACTCTCTCTGCCCTTGAGCCTTCCACATAAACACACTGGTAGTGCTTTCAGCAGAACCAGGTGCTCTCTGGTTTGACCTCCAATGTTTACTATTTGGAAACTGTTCCCCAGCAAAGTATGCTCCTTCCAAACCACTGTCAAACTGCAGCACACTAACGTTAATTACAGCATCATTCCTCCCCTACCATTTCTCTTTCCCCTCCTGTGTAGACATGGTCATCTACGTTCCTACTGCAGTGATACCATTCCCTTTTACTCACTTTCAGTTATGCTCATGAGCTCACCCACCAGTGTTTAATAGTAATTCTACCCATGCTTGTTTGATTTTTGAATGTATGTATAAATAACTTTAGGAAAGCACCTATGTGGACGGTTGCAGTCAAAGCCAAAACCACGTGAAGCCTATGCTCCAAAGCCTGTGGTCCAAACACCAGCCAACTCCAATTTAGAAGCTGCGCCAGTGGAGCACTGAGCTAAACCTAACAAGTCCTGCTACTAATCACACCTTAGACTTCCTCTGTTTCGAAGAACTGTATTTTCGACGTTTGCCTCACAGAGGAAACATTGTCAAAGAGAAATGGTACTTGACTGGAAAACAGAAGACTCAATTCTATCCCTGTTTTGCCACTGACCGTGAACAAGCCAGATCACCGATTCCCATCACGTCATCTGTCTGCCTTAATCATTTATATGGCAAGCTCTGCAAGGCAGGGAATACCTCTTACAAACTATTTGCAAACTGCTTCTTCATACAAAGGGGTTTTGAGTTCTCCAAGAAAGGGCAAGCCTGTACTAATATAATATTGCTTCTGTTACCAGTAGTAGATTTCAAATCGTTTGAACTGAGTAAAACTGTGTATCAATACATCCTAAATACTTTGCTTCCAGAAGGTTTGTCAAATGATTCTGCTCTTCTTGGAGGCGAGAACAATATTACTGTAAGCAGTCATCTCCTGTTGTAACACTTCAATGTGCCGGATATGTAGCTACCTCCTGTTTATTCCTTTGGTGACTGTTACAGCTCTGTTCTTCTTTGGTCCCTATGACTGCCACCAGATCTTATCACTGTTCTCAAATACTCATGATGGCCTTGTCAAAGAATTCCTATTTTGGGTATATATTAAGTAATTACTGCTATTCATTCCAAATGAACTGTAATCAGCAGGGAGCTCTTCATCATTCTTTGGAATATTTAGCACCCTTAAAGTCACACCATTTGCTGTGCTTTTAGGAAGCAGCTTATTGCTTTAATTCCTTATTAGATCCAAATTTTGCAGATCTCATTCTTCATCCAGTCATTACCAATCCTTCCTAACCATGGCTCTAATTTCACTACTTGCCCCTTAGTCACCAGCTAAGATAGTGATCTCCCCTGTGCACAGCTGAATCAGTGTCTAATCTTCCTCTCTTTTTTCAAGGACAAAACACTTATCTGAGGTACCAAATTAAATGTCTCCACACATATTTCACTTCTATCTTTCCTACATTTTTTTTTTTTTTTTACTGTTGTTGATATTAAATTACTTATTTAAGATCTCAACTTGGCACTTTCTTCCTTCTAATATCATCTCTTTAATGTTTGCTCATTCCAGCTTCATTTCTCTTCTACCAGTTGCAGCTACCGATAAAGAAGGATTTTTCCTTCTTTCCAAACAGGAAAACAAAAGTGGCTTTCACATTCTCAGTTATGCTCTGTATCAGCTGACCGAGATCCTAAGTACCTGTCAAGCCAAATCTAGATTTTCTGTGAGCTGTGAAACCAATGAAGTTTGCTAACCTGGAGTATTTTCTATATCCCTGCCTCATTCTCCTGCAATTATTGCAGCTTTTCGCATGTCCTCTATAATCTCATTATCTGTATTACTATCAGTTCTCCTTCCTGACCTCTAGATTTTCCCGCATTATCTTGGGCAAATAAGTTCAAAAGTAATTTAAAAGAGACGGAAGGACAAAATGGTCCTAGTAGAAATTCTGTGTTACATAAAACAACTTATAAGCATCAGCTGAGCATAAATCCGTGTTGTATTTTTCTTATTCTGCATACAAATCCATAGGTCTTGAAAACAAGAATTAATTAATTTGTTCATATGTGATGTTAAATTTAAATATCAGAGATGCAACATAAATACCAGCAGTTAGCATTTCACTGGCACTCGTTTTACTAGCATTCAGCTGCTTATGCAGAAAGCTCCAAACTGCCTACCATAGGAACTCAGATACCTCAAACCCACAACTGTTCTTCTTGTGCTAACAAATTTCAACAATATGGATACACATATATATGAGAGAAAAAAAAAATCTGCAAACACAGAAGCAGGGTAAAATAACCTTAATTATCTAAAAAAAATGTAATTGATACATTGCTGATGATACTAATCATTGCAATATTTAAGACACTTAAATACAGAAGTATGGATTATATCATCTGAAACAGCTTTTGAGGTTCATATTTGCTTCAGAAGCAGAGTGTCAAAGCAATGAGTCTAGGTCCAGTTCACTAAATAACACAGTCTTGACTACACATGGTAATTCTGACATTCCAATGAAATTAAGTCATCAGCAGGCCTGTATATTTGGAAAGCAATTTTTAATTTACCCTGGTAAGAGATCAAATGGTGTAGCCGACACCAAACTCGGTTGCAAGTGCAAAACTAGGATCAAAATCTGTGTTTCATGCTGACATAAAATGGCAGTAACACCAATACTTACAGCTTCCCAGGAAACGCTATGTGGTTCAGAAGCTTCTGGCAGAGCAACACAGACACCCAAATCTAGCAGCCCCCAACTTCTACAATTCACATTATATTTTTTTTTGTTCTTACATTTTCATACATATGTTTTGACATATAAGTAAGTGAAGCACATTGCCCTTCATGCCATGAATATATGCATCAACACTATCCACAGGTGATGCGTTGGAGACTGACAACAATTCACATTTCTATACCTTCCTTTGTGTGCTGAAACTCCTTAAAATCCTTTGCAAAGCAATAAATATCATACCCAAGGAGAAATAGTGATAGGTCATCAATACAGTAGTGACTTTCCGTAGCCAGGCTTAGCAGCCATTCTAAGTACAGCAATACTTCTGAAATATGAGTGCCAATTAATCTGAAATAGTTCTGCCTGTGAGGGATCTTTTATATAATCACCTGCACTGCTACAGATTGCATCTGCAGTTCTTTGATAACACTGCAGAAGGACAGCAATTTCATTAAGTCAGTATTTGCACTCGGTCAAAAGGCCAGTAGGTTTCCCCAGGTTCCCCAAATGTCTTAAATGTGTGATCATAGGCTAATCCCCAGCTATCCGAGTGAACTGCCAAATCCACATACAGGATAAACATCCTATGTACAAAGCAACTGGGGCAGCACCAATAACGGCAGCAATGACAACAAGAGAAAGTTGGCCACATCTTTCCATGCTTACTACTGCTCACCACAAACGACCCTCTCCCTGAGTTTACTGAAGAGAACAGTCAGCTACCCTTCAGGAGCTGAAATTCAGACACCTGCTTAACAGCAGCTCTTCCATGCTCCCTGCTACCCCCTTAGGTTGACACACTTATGAGTTCAGTGGTTCAGAGTACACCTCCGTGGGCTCCCTGAACTGGAACCGTCCCTGCAGCAGCGCAAGCACCTGCGCGCGCAGCAGCCCAGGAGCAGCAGCAGCCGTGCAACTATCCTCCAGGGGTCACAATTGGGTTACAAATTCTATAAAATGTGATGACTCTGCAGGCTGATTTAGAGCAATCAATTCACATCCTTCTTCATTAAGATTCAAATGGAATAAGTAAGATAGAAATTGAACAGATACAGAAATTGTGCATGGCTTGCTTCTGTAGTCAGTAAACATTTATTCACTAGGCACAGCTCCCCCTCATGCTCTCTCTCTCTCGTATTCTCTCTCTTCCTCTATCCCTCCTGCTTGCTGTTTTAATGCATAATTAAGAAGGTCAGAATTAATGAAGCAGTGTGGACTAAAGTTCAAGGAATCCCCAGGCACTATTTATTCTATTAGATCTCAGGCATGAATGTCAGATTGGCAGCATTAGAGGCAGAGGCAGCATAGCTGGCAGCAGTCCAGAAGCGAAGCGACCAAGGGAGACTTACCTGCAGTGTCAAGTCATTGCTGAGCTCCCTCCCTGCAAAAATCACCCGCAGCTGGTCAGCTGGAACTCCCTGTCGCTGGGCAACCATCTCCTTCAGCTGGAGGATGCTGGCGTCCGAACCAACCTCCACCGGGAAGCCATGGCTGGAGTTGAACCTGACAAACACTGAACAAGAGTAAAATACCTTTTAAAGCGAGCATTTCTCACGGCATGTTTGTACTAGGGTGCCTACGAGAGGCTGACTCTTCAGTTCCAGGGGGCATGTACTATTTTCAGAGAAAAGCTATTAGTACGCCACTGGACTATTTTGAAACCCATCACAGAATAGTTAGTGACCAATAAATAAAACCATGTGTTTCCCCTTGGCAGTGTTAGAAATCACAGAGAACAGTCAGAATCCAAAAAGACCCAGCTAGGCCGCATGCTAAGTAGTTGCTAATTGGCACAACAGATTTTCACTTCAGTCCTAACCTTAGAGGGCACGGGGCACAAAGGCTTTCTGCGCCCCTTGTGCTCTTCCCCACTATACCTAGCAAATAAATGCAGGAAACTGAAGTAAGCTTCAGAGCCAAAATGCATTCAATAATATATGGGAAAAGAATTCCTTGTGACGCAGTAAAGCACAGTCATATAAACTGGTTTCCCACAGACATAATTCCACAGAATATAATGATGGAGAGAAAATCACATGCTAACAGAAATGTTTGGGAGTGTTGTATTAGAGCGTGGTCTTTTCAGAGTTCACTAAAATATCTGCAGTACATAACTCCTGCCGGCATCCACCTTCAGTGCAGAAAATCACCGCTGCACCAGTCATATCATTTTTAGAACTGCAGCAACTAGTTTATGCATCCAGAGAAGTCTGGCAAATAAACTCATAAGCTTCCTGCCATTCAGCTGGCAGAGCTGTTTTTCATAAGGAGTCTGGATGTGCTCACAGAGCCCATGGCCAGGGGAATGACTACCCCAGCTACAAGATGGGAAAAAAACTCATTACATCCATATTGGTCATGGATATTGTATGAAGAGTAGACATGTTTCCAGTGGACACCTTCGACCAAGAGCTCCACAGGCAGGAAGCAAAGGAATTAGCAAAACCCAGCATAAACCAAAAAATAATTTGTATCTATTAGATAGTGGGTAGCTGTCACCCAGACTGCTTGGGTATTGATTGTAACAACCAGCCTTGTAAAGATTTATCTCCCTTTCCCACTGCAATGATTTAGCTGGAGACGTTACTCCTTTGCATTTTTGATGACTGACAGAAGCATAAACTCAAAAGTATTTTTATGGTTTAAAGAAATAACCATGTTTACAAATTAAAATTGGATTTTCATGGGGTTTCAAACACATAGTCTACCTGACCACTCCGAAGTTGTCAGGTAATTCTAAGAGCATTGAGTACGTCCAAGAATGCCGCCATCCTTTTGCTGAGCCGTGAATGTTGTAAATACTTGCAGTTTCACACCTTCTGTTCACATCTGGCTAACCTTTAAGGGACATGGCCATATACCAATAAAATTTCACACAACTTTTTAAGTTTTGCACTTGAAAGTAGCCTCTTAATATACTAAAAGGCAGGGTGAGACTGCATAACGCTGTGTCAGGCAGGGTGCAGTTACACATGCCCTGCAGCGTTAGTCTCCTGTCGTACATCTCGTTACTGGTTTTCAATTCTCTTTAAAGGTGCTCTGGAAATAACTGAGCTCTGCAAGCTGTATATTCAGATTGTTCAGAAAAAGCAGCTGAATTTGAATTTTATTTTGTTTGTGATTTCAAGAGTAAAGGAGGATTTATATGACAAAAAAAAGGAGTCTCAGTCAATGGGAGCTAAACACTTCCCATCTTTCCAGGAATACCCATAATGCTCAAATATAAATAACATTATCTGGGCCAGTTAAATGTACTGGTAAGAAGAAAGTGCTTGATAAAAGCAGCATAAACAAGTGTAATTTATATTCACTATATAGCGGTACTCATTTTTAAAGACAGCAGAAATCTAGGCATACTTCACGTTCATGTTACTGCAAGCATACTTCACATTTACCAACAACAATCCCTACCTCTTCCCCCAAATAAGTGTATCTTAATTAATTTTTCTTATTTGCAGGGAGCATATAAAGATTAAATACAAAACTTTTGTCTGTAGACTAAAACCAGATTTTCTTCAATATCATATTTGAAGCTGTCTTTTTAGAAAAAAGAAACTCACTATTTTCTTTTTGACATTTCACCTCAATAATTAAATAATCCCCTTATCAACTTGATACTTTTAGCAGCACACGTTATTCAAGAGATCACAGGTGAAGCTATGAAGATATTTGAGAGCACTTCCTTTGAAAAGACTTAGAATTTAGAGTTTGTCTACTGGAAGTGAAATAAATATTAGCTTAATAGAAGATTAGAGAATTTACCTGAGGCCTAAACTGCTGATGGAAATCCAAAAGACTTAAGTTCAGTTACTAAAATTAAGATGTATTGAAATGGAACTGAAGAAAGGATGCTGCATTTGGATCAGCTCTCCTACACCCATATCAGAAAGCGGTGACAAACATTAAAACTTGTCTGAAAAGCAAACTTTGTGAGATTCCGTAAATATCACAAGGTTCTGATTCCCAGAGGAATCAAGAGGTGACCAGGTGCTTTTGTAAATATCTCTTGGTATCCATCTCTATCTCTACATACCTTTAAAATCTCACTTTTGAGCCCACACGTTTTAAGCACAGTACTGAATGGAGGAAAGCAGTATAACTGGCACAGCGAATAAAAAAGAAGTATATAAATATTTAACTACATCTTTGATATATCTAAGGCATACATCGTAACGCAATGATTTCCACTTTACATTTGACGAGTTGGATAGTATTAATCTCTTGTTTGGAAGGATCAGCAAGAGCTATGTAAGGGAATAGTTGTAGTAAAGTAAATTTTACATACTTCCAGATGAATTTCCCATGTTCCTATAAAATTACACATTTTTTCAAGCATGTATGTACATAGTGAGAAATTTTTTGGTCAAGCATGACTCAAGTAATGGAAATTACTTTCTTCAAAGACCGCAGTCTTACTCCTTTGGCATGCCACTTCTGCAAGCATGGCAGAGGGAAACTTCTCAGTTCTGGGTGCAAGGGCAGGAATTGGATTTGCAGTGAGCAACACATTTGCCCCTAGAAACTTGTACTACAAAATCAGAACTCCCAGAGCTGCCAGGTACATGAAATGCATCCAGGTGCAAAGAAGACATAAGAGACTGTATAAACAGAAACGATGGTCTAGCATGCAGCAGTACATTAAAGCTGACTAAGCAGAATGTAACACATCTTCACAGACGGAGGCTAGCAATTTAGGGAAAGTTAGGAGTACAAATGCAGCCCTCCACCTCTCCCTGATGCCTCAATGACACCAGACAACAGAGGCATAAATAGAAGTAAATACTGAGTAGAATTAAAGTCTTGATTCCCAGTTGTGGGAAGTTTCACTATTTTGATGTTGGTTTTCATCTGAAATACATCGGAAATTCAATATATTGACTGCTTATTTCTTTTTGTTGAACAAAAAGTGTTTATGTAAGTGTTAAAATAATTTCATTCTGCAGCACTTCATGGAAATAAATACTTCTTTATTCTTCCAGTCCTGTCGACTAGACCCCACTGTTTGGATTCTCACTCTCAGAATGAAGTGCCAACACAAATCCCAGAAAGAAGCAGGTGCTGTGGTCATGATGTGTGTCATGGCAGAGGCAGTCCAGAATTTGGTTTTATTAAAAGCTCCCAAGCAACTCAGCTTCTTGGCTTTCATCTGATTTGTATTCAAAAGATTGTAATAAGATTAAGAAGTTATCACCTCTGAAGTGACTTTTACTAATAAATTCATGTACCATGAGCTATTTCATTCATATGAATACAATATGGAAATGCACCAGTTCCCACTATTGCTATGCTGAAGATTTCATGTTTCACAAACAGCATGATACATCATCGCACCCACTATCAAATGCAGTCAGCAGCACAATTAGAGCACGTAGGATACAATATGATCAGTAACTTTTACCCATGAAGTAATACATGAATTGTAAGCGAAGAAGATTGTGACTAAAATCTTGGGTAGTTAAGACAGTGCTGCTCCTGGCCATCTGTCCAGCCCTTATGCTGGAGGTTGTTATACATATAACTGGGATACTGAAAGAAACATGTACCTGCACAGCAGCTGTACCTGTTCAAAATTCAGCATGTTAGTACAAACACAAATGGAAATTTAAGCAAATGGAGATACAAACTGGTTAAACTCAAACACAACTACATGGGGCAGATGTGTAGGGGAACTGCAGAATTCAAAGTGAAGGCTGGAAGAATGCTGGTGGGCAAGCAGCCGTGCCAGCATCTCAACAGGCCACTTCTCAGGGCCCGGGGACTCAGCAGCAAGCCACTACTTCTTTGGGAAGTGTCAAAGCTTTATCCCCACTGTAATCAATCTGACAGGTTTTCCAGTTCTGAACTGAGAATATTGCATTCTGGACAAGCTTAGGATCTGCTTTTGAATAAAGTGTGAAGGCAGAGTCCCAATACATAGAATAAAAATGACCGAACTGTGCCAAGATTAAAAAAAAGTTGTAGATATTTTTACATTGCTGCATCCAAACCACAGATTTCCTTTTTAGTTTTGACATAAAATTAACAGATTCACAGAGTGGTAGGGGTTGGAAGGGACCTCAAGAGATCATCTAGTCCAACCCCCCTGCCAGAGCAGGATCAATAGCCAACTCTTTTTCTTCCTCAAGTAGTGAATCACACAATCCTGCTTCACTACACAGTAAACAAAAATTATAACCTAAAATTTCTGATCTATGGCAACAGAATACATACATTCAAACTAGATCTTACTGCTGAGCAATTACATTGTGTCCACGATAACAGTTTCAAGTACTCTTTATTCCCTATTCTTCCTAGGGACAAAAATAATATAGCCCAGTTTTAACCCAAGCATAATGTGAAATACGTGAAACTTTTTTTATTATTATTTTTAAAAGCTCTTTCTTCCCTGCTGAGTTAAGACAACAAGACTTTTGAAATTAATTTTGCTAAGACTGGGACAAAAAAAAAAATCTTGTGACAGTATTGATCTGTGGTGATCAGTTCCTCCTGGGCTCAGCAGGTGACTTGAGAACGCAGCCCTTAGTTCAAAAACCTACATCTAGACTACTTCAAACTAGAAAGTATTACCCCTACCTTTTCAGAATTAAATTATTCTCATGAACCATGATTAATAATTTATACAGTACAACTAACCAGTTTAGTCCAGATTTAAAACAGGAAAATGCACAGAAAGCATCACTCTCAAGGCACAGGCTGAAGGCAGGTGTTCTAAGTATCTTTTTTATTTCGATAAATAAAATAAAAACATGTATTTCAGATGCTTGGGGCTTTTGCATCCTCAATCATATGGCAAGATACTGTTCTATTACTTTAATCTTTATATTTAATGAACATAAGATGCATTTGTAGGCACTTTATAAACCCTGAGTGAATGTCAGTTGCTGCCTGGAATTTTTAAAACCTGAATTGTAGAAATGCAACTGTGGGATATATGCAGCATGAGAAACTAGCAGCAGAACACAAAGTAATGTGATAGCAGTAAATCTTGTTCTACAACTTTTATTGTTATTTTTTGGATTTCAGTGTGTCAAGGAAATTGCAAAAAAAGGGAAGAAGTAAAGCAAAAGATTAAAAAGGAACAAAAATTGGAAAGAAAAAGATGAGTAGGGGAGCCTGTGCAAGCTGAGGTCAGGGCTGTAAGAGAATAGCTCAGAGTTGTGTCAGGCTTTTATTAAACAGCCAGTCAGCACATGCTGCTGCAAGTCCAATTAAACGGTTAAACAACTTTGTGCAAAGTTCTTTGAAGTGTCTTTCCACAGCAACTTCAGCAGCCTAGAACTGATTGCAGTCTTTTTCTTCCCAAATTTGTGAATCCAGGTTCCACATTACGAGACCTTCCCAACACTTTTTGCTCTCAGGATCACTGGAGAGCAGGACAGTTCAGTCAGCTCCCTTTTAATTTCTACCCTATTTCCACTACATCAAGTCCCACTTTGGAGGCTGCTGTCACTGTCACAAAGTTGTGGCCAACTGTCTTGCCTGACTTTTTTCTTGAGAGATATAAATGTGATAAAATAAAATCACACCAGCATTAGAATAACCAGTCCCACAGGAATTCATGGAGCCCTTTCATCAGTTAGCAAAAATATCCTCAGCTCTCTCCAAGAAAACTCTTAAACAGATGTCTTTTCATCAAAAAGTTGCCAAATTCCAACAAATTGGAGCCAAGGTGAGATAGCAAGATCCCGAGTCTTGATGTCCTTGCACTGAACATCCAGCCAACAATCCCCTTCTGTAAAGAGGGAAATTTAGCTACAGAACCTCTGCTGTCTACACAAGCAGTGAGATAGTGTCTCAGAGTGAATGATTTCACACGTTTCAGTCTGAATGGCTGGAAACCAACGCCTTACACACTACTCAGAGATGAGCAGGTTGCCATTGCAGATCGACACATCGCTATGATGCTTTCCTGCCAAAATGCCCCGCTGCACGTTTTTCACCAGGTCCAGACTGAAAGGTATATGCAACAAAGTTAACCATGGCCTAATGAGTCACCACTCACGTCTGAGCCATGACAACTGGCAGCATTAGGCTTCCACAATCATTGCATGTGTGAAATAAAATTAATGCACATTAATGTAAGCCAACTTCACAGCCACAGCAGAAAAAAAAGCCTACACAGGCAATAAGTGGCGAGTCATTAAGCTCGAGTAATTTGGTTGCTTCTGATCATTTGTAAATTACCTTCACCTAACAAACGATTTTATGATGTAGTCACACATAGAGAGCAATGTAGTAATCTAACATAAACAAAGTCTATAAAAAACCCATCCTTGGTGAGGTTATTTCTATCCTCAGCAACGATTAAACTCTTTCACAGAAACAGCTTTAGTTTTAGCTAACACTAAGTGAATATAATAATGTTCCTTGAATACTGATTCAAAATTTAAGATTGCAGTTTTTGATTGTTTTATTTCCTTTTTAAATAAAAATAATTATCGACTCTACTACTGTATCGCTTTCCACACACACTTTTTTGAATATTCATAAATGCTACATTTGTACTTGAAGACACTTTTCTACAAAGTCATGAGCAGCATGGAAAGGGTGAACAGGGCCTGGGCACTCCCACTACAAGATTTAAGGGGCATCATATTTGGCTTGTAGGGGCTAGATTCAGACAAAAATGAGATATTGGCTTACTCTACTCACCTAAACCTTCTGGAAAACTGTTGGTGGATGTGGGATGTGTAACTTAAGCTCAAAGGGAGAAAAGAAACTGGCAGTTACTGCACAGGCAGCTCAGTAATCTCTCTAGTCAAAAGAAGGGGATATAATATATACTAGTTTGAAATGAATAGTGTAAATTTTGAGCTTTGAAGGGCTATGTCTTCCAGTCATGTGCTGAGCCAAATTGGAACTTATCACTGCGAGGACTGTAAAAATTAACGAATACAGTCACAAGACTTTTTTTCCCCCATTCTTAGGAAAATCCATCCTAAAGCTTCTGTCATTTGAGTTAAATATATCTGTGAGAACATCAGGAAGAAAAATCATCCATGCTTGTCCTATTGTCTTTCCTCAGAAGGGTGCCTCTGCTTATGGTCACTGTTGGAGACAATAATGGTGTTAAACAGACTCGTGTTCTGAATCACAGAATCACTGAGGTTG
>NW_010252042.1:4392-4764 GCF_000690775.1 Eurypyga helias | reverse complement strand
GTCTGTGATTCTATGATTCTAAAACGGGAGGGTGGTCGTCTGCGTTTTTCTCACGATGGGAGGTGAACCTGCGTAACACCGGACAGCCCCTGCTTTGAGGGACCGGGCTGCTGGGTCCAGCGACGACACTTGGGCAATACAGAAAAGCTGCCCTGAGGGAGGACGTGAGGCCCGGGCCAGGGAGTGACAACCAGCACCTCCATCCTGCTTCCTTCTGGGCTGCAAAACTGCCTACCCGGCTCCAAAACCACCCTGCCCAGCTCCAAAACCCTCCTGCCCGGCTCCAAAACCCCCCTGCTTGACTCCAAAAGCTCCTGCCCGGCTCCAAAACCTCCCTCCCCCGCTCCAAAACCCCCCAGCCCCGCCCCCAAA
>NW_010252042.1:3263-4154 GCF_000690775.1 Eurypyga helias | reverse complement strand
CCAAAAGCACCCGCGCGGCTCCAAAAGCCCCCTGCCCGGCTCCAAAACCCCCCTGCCCGGTTCCAAAACCCCCTTGCCCAGCTCCAAAACCCCCCTGCCCGGCTCCAAAACCTCCTGCCCAGCAGGTCTCCTTCCAGCACACGCTGGGGATGCAGCTTTCCTCCACACCAGGACGCGGGAGCTGCATCCCACCCAGACTCTGCTTTTTGCCAACCCTTGGCAGGACAACAGGCGCAGGAGCAGCCCCTCTCCCCGCACTCACCTCTTCCTCCTTCCGCAGGCTGTCGGGCTGTGCCAGCCGGAACAGACAGTCGTAAACGGGGTTCACCAGAGCCATCATGGGCATGTTGTTCACCTGTAAGGAAGCAGGAGCCACCTCAGCTTGGGGCCAGCTACTTTAAATAGTTGTTCCTTTGCTGCTCTTCAAAGGAGAAGGGAGAATTTACTTGTGCTGCCAAATGGGCTGTCGGTGGGATTTACATGGTAGACCAGATGTCCAAGTCTCCAGGAGCCAGAGAAGCTGAACAAACTATGTGAAAATACCTATTTTTACACATGAGCAGGTAGTCATGGGAGAAACACTTATTCCAACAGCATTTTCCCTGCCTGCAGCTCTACCTGCATCATTTTTACATCCACTCCAAGCAGGCACCCCCATACACACACTGCGGCGAGGGCTCGCAGACAACTTCCACCAGTACGTGGGCTAGGAACGATGTGAGCCCCCACGGGCCCCCCCGGGACCTCGGAGCAACTAAATGAGTTCAAACTGGGACATCTGGGGATTTCAGAGGCAGGTGTAAACCGAGGAAGCTCAGACTTTGTGACTGTTGCCAGAGGTGGCTCTGTCTCTCCCAGCACACTGACCCGTAGGCAGCCCCAGCCCTGGCA
>NW_010252042.1:0-3229 GCF_000690775.1 Eurypyga helias | reverse complement strand
GCTGCCGCGCCGCAGCTCCGTGCAACACCCGTCCGACACCCCTGCCCCGGCGTCTGCGGACCCCCAGGCCCTTCAGGCGCCCCACGGCAGCTCCTTACCCTCAGGTAGTCGAAGATGTTGCAGATGAAGGTGACGTAGCAGATCCAGGCCTGGAGCGAGCGGGTGCGCAGCTCCTCCCTGTCCTTGTACTCCTGCTCAGGCTCCTCCGGAAGATGCTCTGGCCGACTTGTTTGCTCTCTGCCTACGAGCCCACAAAAGCAGGATGGAGGGATGAGATGGGACTGCGAGAGGGGCTGGGGGTGTGGTACTTGTGTGATGCAGGACCAAGCAGAGACCTTCCTGTGACTGCCCAGAGGAAAGGAAGCTGCAACTAACCCTGTGCTCGCCGGCTGCTCGCCTGGGTGCTGCCACCGCTCGGGCGAGTGGCAGGAGAGGAAAGCAGGCTGAGGGGTCAGAGCACAGGGCTGGACAAACCTCTGCTGACCCAGCCTAGGGACATGCACAACTGAAGCGTTTCCCTGTCCGGACACGAGGATCTCTCACCTGGATGATGGTGTAGCAGATGCGTCCCGCCTCCTTGCTGAACACGCAGTCTTTGAGGGACTGGTCCACTATGATATTGGCCACTTTCTCCAGGTCCACATTGCTGGGGTCTGCAGAGAGGAGAAACAGTGTCAGGACCCAGCACCCTTTGTGCCCTGCTTGCTCTGGGGTCCCTGGAAAGCAACCAAGGTCGGCGCAGGGCCTGGTACAACCATGTTATACAGTGCAAAACCTCACGGTCACTCCCACCCCAGGAGTCACAGCTCCCCTCTCACCCCAGCTGCTTTGGAGATACTGTCTCCAACCGTGCACGGTCCTCCCAGGCTGGAGACACAGCCATCACTATGGGAAAGCGATGGGGGAGAGCAGATAATATGGGAAGCAAGAAGTTGATCTGAGTCTGAAATCCCAGCAGTGGTGTGCTGGTTTTTGCTGGGATAGAGTTTCCTCACAGTATAGTAGCTGGTATGAGGCTGTGTTTTAGATTTGTGCTGAAAACAGCATTGATATCATACGGATGTTTTCTTTTCAGCTGTTGCTAAGGAATGTTTACACCAAGCCAAGGACTTTTTCAGTTTCTGATGCTGCACGTGCTCCCAGCTCCTTCTCTGCAAGAAGCGGGGAGGGGACACAGCCCAGACAGCTGACCAAACTGACCCAAGGGACGTTTCCTGCCTTCAAACATCATGCTCAAGATATAAGCTGGGGGAGTTAGCTGGGAAGGAACTGGCTGAGCATCGGTCGGTTGGTGGTGAGCAGTTGTATCATTATGTTTTCCTTCCATTTTTTTAATTATTACATAATATTATCATTAGCAGTAGTATTTTGATTATATATTAGTAGTAGTATTAGTATTATTAGTATAATTTATTTCACTTACTTTCAATTATTAAACTGTTCTTAATCTCAACCCACAACTTCTCTTTATCTCTTCCTTCCAATTCTCTCCCCCATCCCACCTGGGGGGGATGTGACCAAGCAGCTGGGTGGTACTTGGCTGCTACTGGGGCTAAACCATGCGAAGCAGGACGGGGCAGAGAGCAGAACTAGGCACTGGGAGAGGGGCGAGAGGACAAACCTGGGGAGAGATGCTGGGTTAGGGCGGGAGAGGACAGTATCCCGCAATCAGGGAAAACCACAACCATGAGAACCAGGAGCTGAGTGTGAACAGCTGCACCGTTGAACATTGGGGAGAAGGTGTGAGGGGGCAAAAAGCGGGAGCAAAGACCTTCCCAGAGAAGATTCCCTGATGGGACCCAGTCACAGATGAACAGCATTTATGAGACAGTTTTTCTACATTTAGCAACTGGTGTCCCTTAGAGGGGTCCGAGCACCCAGCCTCACCCGCCAGCCACACCGCGTAAAAAGCCTGCTGACCTTTGAGGGCTGTTTTCAGCAGCTTCTGAGTCTCGGTGTCGAACGACTGGATTTTATACTCGTCTTTCCCCGTTTCCCCCATGACTGGCTTCCTCCAAGGGCAGGAGTCAGGGCAACGGATGGGCTAGTGACGGTCCCTGGGGAAAGAGCACACAGAGCTTAGTTGGACAGAGGCCAGACCTTCACCTCGCCATTTGGCAAATCCCACCTAGTGCTGGAGCACAGGCTGCTATCCTGACAGCCCCCCACCCCAAGGAAACTCCTCCGTTATTAGGGCACCCAACTCCGGCTCTACATGTGAGCAAAGCCTCATTCCACATCTTTTTAAGCCTTGCTTCCCGCCAGCCTATGGTAGGACTTCATCTGCAAAGCCTTTGCTTTTTTCTGGTATGAAAAACATATTTCAGGCTGTTGATCTGCAGGGTCAAAGTGGACAGCACACCAGGGCAGCCCCAAAATATACCTATCTCACCCCAGAAGGCATCCCTGTGGCTGTATCACAGGGAAGCACACCCGGGTGCCACTGCTCCCTCGTGCCTCTGAAACACCATTTCAGCTGGTTTCACAGAGGAGCCTGGGAGGAACCAAACCCGGCACCTACGCATCCAACACACTCGCCAGAGCGGGCACAGCACCCCTCCTGGGCCGGAGCCGGGCTCCCTCAGCTCCCAGCGAGACACAGCAAGCTCTGCAGCCCAGCCCCAAGGGCTCCCTTCTCATCCCGCTGCGGCCAAGCACAGCTCTCCGCAGGAACAACGGCGCTCGCAGAGAGTCTCCGGATTAGTTCTGCTTCGTGCTGCAGCAAAGACAGCAGGAGGGTACCCACAGCACCGAGAGGAAGGGTGTTCTCGGAGACGCGTACGAGATGATCTGCTGGATGCAGAATGCCAGGCTGGCCAGACCCACAGCACAAACAGAAGGCAATCGGCCAAGTAAGTTTTGCCAGCTCGTCGAAATTCCTGGGCTGTTACTCACCCCTCTCTGCAAACAGGTCCCTGCCCGGATTAAAGCCAAAAGAGCCCACGGAAGCAGGGGACGCGGGTCGCAGGCAGCCCAACCCCGCGAACACGCCACTTGCCACGACGCCGTGGCACAACACGGAGTAACCCGGAGCGGAGCACGGAGCGCGGTGGGGGGCAGAGGCTCTGCCCTCCTTGCCTTTTGCCCCGAGGGGGTGACAACCTGCCAAAGCTCTCACCTGCGCAGGGTTACCTGCCCCAAGGCCTGCAGAGAGGGTTCTCTCCCAGACGGATTCACAAGCAGCTGGGTGCCCTTTGTGCCACGCCTGCTTGGAAAACACCTTCCCATC
>NW_010252041.1:0-14513 GCF_000690775.1 Eurypyga helias | reverse complement strand
CTGGAGTTAAACCACGACACACTCCATCAATCCATTCCATATTTCTCCAGTTTAGGGGCAAGATTGTTATAGGGACCATATCAAAGACCTTACAGAAGTATAGGTAGATTTAGCTCTTCCCTCATCCACTAATGCAGTTACTCCATCACAGGACAGTAGATTCGTCAGGCACAATTTGCCTTTGGTGAAGTCATGTTGTCTATCTCTATCATCTCCCTGTCTTCCATATGTTTCAACATGTCTTCCAGGATGATCTGTTCCATGATCTTACTGGGTACAGAGGTGAGGCTGTCTGGTTAGTATTTGCTAGCATTCTTCTTTTTACCCTCTTTAAAACGGGTGTGATGTTTCTCTTTTCCTATCACTTGGGATTTTGCTTTATTTCCATGACTTTTCAAATATGATGGAGATTAGCTTGGTAACCACATCTCCAAATTCCCTCAGGACCCAGTGGTGCACCTCATCAGGTGCCATGGATAGTCAGGAGCCTCAGCTATTCTCTAGCTTGATGTTCTACAATGAGAAATAATATAACAACTTCCTTCTTCTAAGAAAATATTACTTTTAGGTCAAAATTATCTTAAATAGCATACTAGTGGTCTTTCTTATTTATGTCAATACTCAATTTTTATGCTATGTAAAATTTACCACAGTTTTGTCACTCTCAGATTAGGTGTTAATACCGACGAACCCTTTTGGGATTACAGACAGCTTGACTTCTAGTAATTAATTTAGTCAATGAAGTCTTACAAGCTGAAGTTCTGCCATTGATTTAGATATGGACTGGAACAAGTCTTTTTCTTAAGTGTTGTCTGTCTCTTACCTTTTAAATCCTTTAGCGGCTGCAAATAGCCTGTTGCTTACCACAACCCTATCTCTTTTCCATCTTGGAATGTTACACCAAAAAAATCAGTGTTATGACCCCAACAACTGCAATAAAAAGCAACAGAAGATCTGTGAATGTATACATGAGGAAGAAAACTAGCTGTTCTCACTAAATTCATTGCGTTTTCAAAATCTGAGAGAATCACTGACATTCAAACATTGTGTAGAGAACATTAGAGGAACCTTTAGAACAATAAGAGAGGAGAATAGAGAAGGAAGTGTGTGACAGACAATTACAAGTATCATGAATGTCTTTCAGCCCTTCCAAAAAAAAAAAAAAAAAGAGATAAGTAGTAACCAGATGTAGTAAACTAATTTGAAAGTAAGAGACTTTTTTTCTAAATTGCAGCTTGCAAGACTCACTGACTAAATTCAGTGTCGGAAGCAGAGAATAGCATCACTCAAGACCTCTTTTCCGGAAAGCATCCCTTTTCAAGAAGAGAGTTAAACATGTGCTTAATGAGATGAAGACAGATGCTTAAAGATAAATTTATGTTCATGCCTGAATCAAGGCCTACAAAATTGTAAGACAACAGGCTGGAAATAAAAGCTGTTGAAATCCCAACCTTTTCATCTGGAGGTGGAAATACTTGGTGTCATATGTTCCATACTAGAGATATGGGATGTTTGCATGCTTCCTGAGAAGCACAGCTAGTAAATTGCCTTTTTTGTTTTGTTTCAAATATGTCCAAGATCAGTGTGGGAAATTAAAATACAATTAGTATGAGTTTTTTCCCCAGTGATTAAATTTGATCTGCAAACTGCTGCAACATTTTGACATGCAAACACCCAGTTAGTGTTATGGTGACAAAGTCCATAAAACATGTACAATTCTTCTCTTCTTTGACTGAATTAAAAAAAAAAAAAAAAAAGCAAGAAACAGTTCACAAAAATATTTGGTTTGTAATATTCATATTAATGTTCAGATATTTGTAAGAAATTTTTCACGTGTGATAGAAACTAGGTAGGTTTCAACCTACCTGTCTTTATAGGGGGACATATAATTCCATTTATTACTGATTACATTTTCTTTATGATTAATTTATAAACAATGACATAGTTTCTTATCATTATTCTTCTAGTAAGTGTACTTACTATATTAATGAAGGAATCTGGAATTAATCATGATATATTAGGTGAATTTTCATTATAAGAGCCACATGGCATGTCTGTTTGCTTCAACTTTTCCTAGTTCTAATGTTAAAGGACCCTTGACCTTTAGTGTTACATATACAAAATATCTGCATGGTGAAGTTAGAACCCTCTACAGTATTTCATTATATTTTTGTCATATCTTAACAGTATAATTTAAACTATCATTCTTCTAGTTCTTATCCCTCTCTACCCTAGTCTTTTGAAAAAAATCCTTGCCATTTCCCTGAAATCTGCAGGTGAAAGGTTAACTCAGAGGAATCCCATTTGTTATCTACTAAATGCAATAGGGAGTTTTTGTCACTGCATTTGCCTTTTAAGAGTGTTTCTCACTATATCTTACATTGCACTTAGACATTTATGATCTTAAATCTTTATCACATCTCTCTGAACTCAGCTATTTCTCTTTAGTGCAGAAAATTACTAATGATTTACTTAAACTGGAGACATCAGTCTTTTTCTCTTCGTAATTAGTTAGGTCCAGAGAGATTTAAATGATTTCTTTTCATTCTTTTGTATTTTTTTTCACAGGTTTTTCATTCTCTATATTTCCTGCCTTCCCTCTACTTATTTGAGCAAGATGACACACAGACTTTTACTGAAATACAAAGTACCTGAGAGAAGCCATTCTCTTATTTGAAGAAGGTCTGGTATTGTCTGACCTATGAGCTCACTATTGGACTTTGAGACTATCTCAGGTAATGCTATTGTTCACTGAAGCAGATCCAGCTCTTGCAAATTACTAGTTGTCATATGTTTTCCCCTTCAAGGGCTGCTTCACAGGCTAAATGTCTAGTAATGAAAAGAAGAGGATAGTCTGTATTTAATAAATCTATTTTATAGCAAAACATACTGTGATCATGTGGTTTGTAAGCTTCCCATTCGTGCAGAATAATAACACTGTGTGACCAAGCACATAGGTATAAAAAACTGCAGGTGTGTATAGGAGTCCTGTAAGGGGCACAAGGAAAATTCTCCCGCTGTTAGGGTGTAGAAAGGGCTGGTAACAGTGTAGGGCAAATATAGTAAGTTGCTTATTTTTTTTATTTTAGAGCACCCTGTGTTCAAAGAGAGGCAATGTTTCTTCATGGCTGGGAATAAAACAGAAGAAGACTTGTCATAAATCAAGGCTGTGCAGCAGGCTTGGTAAGGCAGCAAGACAAAAGAGAGTGGGTGGTGAGGTTACCATGTGAAAAGTAAATAAGGACACACTGTACACTATCTTTTTTTTTTCATTTAAAAGTTCTTATTAGCTTGCCACCATATTTCTTTATCTGCCTTGACTAATGAGACCATAAGTCTTTCAAAAGGGTTTATATTTTTGTTTATATTACATAGTTCATACTCCAGTAAGTCTATGTTGAGATCCCTAAGTGCAATCCAACTGAACTTTATATATTATAAATACATAGCCAGGAGACATCATAATACCCTTCCATAACATATCACATGAATACCCGTAATGTAAATTTTATTAAATAAGTTTATAAATATATAAATAATGTATTTAGATATAAATATGTGTTATATTCTTATGTTTGTACATAAAATGTAAACAAGCTTGCACACAGATGCATTCAAACACACAAAGAAGTACATTATTTTTTTAAATGGAAATTAGTACATGTATAATTTTAGTACTTATCTACATGCCAGAAAATGTCCTTTTAGTGGAGAAAATAATAAATAAAAAGGATTGTTAATGGGTTTGTTCCACTAATCACATAATTCCTCCCCACAAGCCAACAGTGACTCGGAATCTCTGTTGTTTTATATTTCAGCTCCCACCATGTACTGCAACTGAACTTTAGTTTTTATCTTTACACTGTCTTCTTTCAATTTCTACACCTGAGGCAAACTGTGGATTTCATGACGTTCTTACCAGTAAAATGATAGGGAATAAAATTACAAGATCAGTTAGCTCACATTTGATAAGTGTTAGATAACATATTGCAACAATCAATTTTCTATATTCAATGTGAATGAGTTACATTAAATCCCCTGATGTGATAAATAAGTTTCATGTTTGCACTTCAATTTATCTCCTACAGCAATGAGGTTCTGTGCTACAGTACATCCCATATGAGCATGACCATAAGACTCCATGTCATCTAATTTCATGTCATGAAGGGTTCTCTAGTGAATCATATGGTTTGTTAGATTATTTTGTAAAAGCAGAAGTGGAAGCTGAGCAACTTGCAACTGTGTTGAAGGCATGAAGGAAAAAACAAACATAATCATAACAGAGATATCCACAGACTATTTAGGTTTACAATTCCATATGCCAGTCATTATCCAGGTTCATAATAAGGGCTCATATTTATCCCTCTCATTGTAAACCCTTACATGATGGTAACAAATTACACCTAGTGAGCAATACACAAGGCTGCCTAATCACTGTTGCTTTTCCATGCTACTGCTTTCCCATGCTACTGCTTTCCCATACTTGCAACTGTGTGTGCCTCATCTTCTACTCTTCTGGTGCTTCAGTGAGTTAAATAGGTTCTTAAAATTACGTGGGATGAAACTGAGAGCAGACATGCATGTTCATCTCACTAGAAGTAGGAGCTTGGCTTGTGATGTGCAGTGGCAACAGATACAGATAGTGACCTCACTTGATGGTCAAGGTGAATCCCTTTCTCTTGAAAAATCATAACTGGAATTTAGGAAATCCACCTGTGTCACATACAACATCCCCCTCCCCCACCCTTCTCTCCCCCAGTAAGAGCCTACAGCTACAGCTGAATTGTCTTGTAATCTACAGCTTAAATCTGTTATCTGGAAAAAGACAACTACTGCCATTTGAGTTATTTCAATTTAACCTGATTATCCATCAGTTACTAGTTGCCAGAAAGGTGTAAATGTCCTGTAGAGACTATATTATAACCATGTGTGGACTTTCTGGATCTCATGTAGTGTCAAAACAAAAAACACCACCCAGATGTCCATCTGGGGAAACCTGAACCTCCCATTTTCCTCTAAGAGGAGCACAGACTGATTAAAACAGTAGAGGAAGGTTGATAATGTCAGTACTAGTAATTTTATGGGAAAAATATGAAAAAAATACAAGGAAAATTAAAATTAAAACTCTAAAAATCTGATGCGGTGTTCCAGAACATCTCATCTGTTATGGCCTTTGGAGTCAGTAAACTGTTCTTGGTGGGAGTGAGGTCAGAAAGAATGGTAATGCTCTTTCTCAGGAAGATGAAGCCTGTGTCTCCACAGCCATGTCCCCAAAAGCCTTTCTGTTTCTTTTATCTCCCTTCTTGGCAACCATTGTGTAAGTCATCCACAGAACTGGGCTTCTCATCAGATAAGTGGAGCTAATGACATTCATTATGACAATGATGACAGCTGTAACACAGGGAAGGCCTGTCCCAGAAGCATACTGCAGAGGCCCTCTGTTCAGCACTGGTGTGGCCACAGCTGGAGTTTTGTGTCCAGCTTTGGGCTGCTTAGAATAAGGGAGACATAGACATACTGGAGAGGGTCCATGAAGGTGATTAAGGGACTGGAACATCTCTCATGTGAGAAAAGGATGAGAAAGCTGGGACTGTTCAGCCTAGAGAGGAGAAGGCTCGTTGAGGATCCTATTAATGTATTTAAATACATGAAGGGAGGGTGCAAAGAGAACAGAGGCAGAGTCTTTACAGTGGTGCCCAGTGAGAGGACAAGATACAGTGGGCCAAACTGAAACTCAGGAGGTTCTGTCCAAACATCAGGAAACACAGTTTTACTGTGAGAGTGACTGAGCACTGACACAGGTTGCTTGTGAAGGTTGTGGCATCTCTTTCCTTGATGATATTCAAAACCTGTCTGGACATGGTTCTGAGCAATGGTCTCTAGGCGGCCCTACCTGAGCAGAGGAGTTGGATGAGATGCCCTTCCAAGATCCCTTCCAACTTAAACCATTCTATGATTCTCTGAGATAGTTCACAGATATCTTAGCCTTAAGATGGATTCAATACAGTCATGCCCCAGAAGAAGTTGTGGATGCCCCATCCCTGGGAGTGTTCAAGGCCAGGTTGGATGAGGCTTTGAGCAACCTGGTCTAGTGGAAGGTGTCCTTGCCCATGGCAGGGGGGTTGGAACTAGATGATCCTTAAGATTCCTTCAAACACAAATCATGCTATGATTCTATGATTCTATGTCCCTAACCATCTCTCTTATGATTTTAATCATGTATTTGTCCAGAGAAACCTTACAGCATCTTTCCAGTACTTAAAGAAGCTGTAGAAGAAAGCTGGAGAAGGACTTTTTACAAGGGCCTATAGTAACAGGACAAGCGGTAACAGGTTTAAATTGAAAGAGGGTAGATTTAGATTGGATGTAAGGAAGAAATTCTTCACAGAGAGGGTGGTGAGGCACTGGAACAGGTTGTTGAGAGTTGTGGCTGCTCCATTCCTGGAAGTGTTCAAGGCCAGGCTGGATCAGGCTTTGAGCAACCTCGTCTAGTCGAAGGTGACCCTGCCCATGGCAGGGGGTTAGAACTAGATCATTTTTAAGGTCCATTCCAACCTATTGTATCATTCTATGATTGTATGGCATCTTGTTGTATAGTGCACTATAGATACAAAACAATATATATTCCTCAGACTAATCCCTTTAGGGTACATATTTTTCATTAGGAATACATATAAATTTCAGTTTTTAAAATATTTTTTTCAGGATTATGAGGTAATATTTAGAATGTGGTAAGAGTAGCTATTCATTTTGTTTAACAAACATTTCTATGTGTAGGTATTGTATACTTACTCTGAACTCTGTCCTTTGCAGATGCAGTTATTCAGGAAGCAAACAATATGAACAAGGAATCCATGAATAAGTGAATCTATGACCTACAGAAACAATTCTCATATGTTCTCTATCATAAATATATGTAGCAAGGAAGAGAAGACATGTCAGGTAAGTACAGTGAAGCTGTACTTTTTTACCATGTCTCTGTCCAAACTCTTACTCAGTTTCTGTCTTTATCTAAAAATGATTCACAGATTTAAATAATGCATGGCAGTGATGGAAAATGTTATAAATTACCGAAGAGTCTGGGACAGCTAAAATAATCTGAGAAATTCAGACTGACACTTTCGTCTGGTCTGCCCATGAAAGAATAAGAATCAAGACACAGTTGTCAGGCTGTTGGGGACGTGCAAGGGCTATGTGTGTCACCATGCACTTCTGAAAAAAAATCTGCATTTAGAGCAGAATTACTCTTCAGTGATTATTGTCTTCTATTAACAATGCTCGAAGATGACCAATAATGTAGGTTTTTCAAGAAGCTTATCTTGCTTACTCTTTTCATGTGCCTGCTACTTTGCTATTATATAATTGCAGGTTTTTTGTGTATTAAGAACATATTCTATGGCCAAAGCATTTTAAGTTACCTTTGCCTCCTGTCTCACTGACTGCACCTTCCATCACTCTGCAGTCCCTGTTGGTTTAACCTACTCACAAACATTTGATATTTTGCTGCAAATATGATTTTCCTGTCTCATTTCTTTGGTCATAACCCTGCTCATCTTTGCATTGTTTTTTTAGTGCTCCTTTATGGCATCTAATTAATTTACTTGTTTCAATTTTAGAAGCTTTCCATCACCCTTCCATTTTCTATAATGTTCTTATTCTCATCTTTTGTCTCAAGTTCACTCCTCAGCTCCCTGAATTTTTAATTAAACACCCTTTTTCTAGTGTTGAGAAATGCCCTTCTCTGATAGGACCTCCTGTTATATCATTTTGGTTCTCATAATGTCTACAAAAGACATGGAAAATGAGAAGCCTGTTGTTATAGTAATAAAATATCTATTGTGCCAACTTTGTCTCATTGTCTTATTGTACTCTGTCATCTGTCTGTCTGTATTTGCTTGTCATACCACCTCACTGGAGCATGGATTATTGTTTGATTCTTTGTTTGTAGACCACCTTTTGCAGTGAGGCTCTGTTTCAAAACTATGCTTTCAAGGCACTGTAATACCCAAGACTAACTTGTAATGGGTCAGGGGAAAAAAAAAAAAAAAGTTTAATCATCCTCCATAAGCTTGCAATCTAAGCTTAAAATAGAAGACAGCAGAGGGGTACTGACAGACGGATGGTGTTGAGCTAAGAATAATAATAAAAAAAATACCAATAGTATGAATAATACAATCACAAGAAACACATATATAAACAATGCTCATATATATAATATCTGTAAATAATAATGCTAAACAAGAAAATTAGATATAGCTGGAAGAAAAGCATATACAAATTGAAAACTAGGCCACAAAGACGATATTATTTGTGCTCAGCTAGTTTCAAATGTAAAAAATTTTGATGCTTTATCCAGGTTAGATTTTAGGTTTCCTCAGTAAATAATATATTTTGCAGAAGGTACTCATATTGCCTAAATTTGGCTCTTCAGCTTAGTTGTCTAAGTTACAAAATCAATCTTTCTAAATATCTTTATTACAGAAAGGAGATGCACTTCCAAAGGGCAATTCCTATAATACTGGATGGGATTTGTCCACCATTACAGAAATATATATAAAATTCAGATAAATCTTTTAACTTTAAAGTTAACTGAGAAAAATGAACATGTGCATACATTAGAGAAGACATATGATACTTGTGAAATGTCTGAAAATTTAATCCAGAATTCTCAAAGCCCAGATAGTCAATGTAGTCCTGAAATTACCTTACCAGGAAACAGAAAAACAGTAATAATAAGGCATATATCTTAGGTCTTACAGGACAGCACCTCAATTATCGCGGTTTAGTGTTAAAACAAACAGATTTTACACAGAAATTATCCTTGAATTGCAATCAAGCTCAGATAATTTGTCTCTCCAAGTTTTCCATCAAAACTTAATAAATAATTTTCTTTAAAAATTAAAGATCCATTTGCTTAGTAACAAATATGAATTTTGATAATAGACTTTCCTACATACTTTTAAGGATAATATGCTTATATATTTGGAGGTGTGTTATGTTGTGCTTTGTATTTTACCTGCTTGGAGCTGAGGTAAAAATCGTGCGTATAGAGCACTCCAATTGGTAATGTCACATGTAATGTCTCTATATTTACAGTCAATATTTGGATAACTGGGTCAATGTCTTGGCAACTACACATGTACAAGACTCCAAAGATTAGATACTATACTTAAAGTTATTATATAAACACATATCAGGAATCAATATGTAGCCAACTAGGCCGTCAAACCACATTGTTCTTCTATTCAGATACTTGGCAATGTGAAGCAAAACAAGAAATTGTGAAAAACAGCAGCAAAGCTGCTGGAGAAAGTAGAAAATAAATGTAAATAAATATTTAATTAAAATATTAACTTTCATCCTCCTATCACGTTGCTACTTCTACAGTATTTAACCAGTCTCATAACATTCATATTTTACACTGCAGAATTTAACATTTTAGCTATAAAAAGAAGAGAAACAATCTATTTTAGCCATTGGTTAACCAGCTCCTGGATATCCTTATCGAAAGTTTCTGATGTCATATACGAAGTTGCCATTGTGGGCAAGGCATTTGGCAGGTGTGCTGGATTTAGTCAGGAAAGAGTTAACTCTCTTTACAGCGGTGGGTATGGTGCTATGTTCCTGGATTTATACTGAGAAAAGTACTGTTAAGGTCTTAACTGATGCTGGGGAATGCCTGCACTGAATTCAAGGTCTCTCTCAGCTCTGATTCTGCAGCTGGGTTCACTACAGGCAGTGTGGGGGATACACAGTTCACACACCTGACCCAAACTGACCAAGGAAGTACTTCATTCCATAGTACATCATGCTAGGGACATAGCGGGGAAGGGGGTCAAGGGGCTATTACTCTTACTCTTTTACTTCCTTACACTTGCTAAAACTCTTTCTAACTTCTTTGTTAGCTGCTTTGCAAATTTCTTTACTGGCTCATTTGGAAGTGAGTTGGTGGATTTATTAGTTTTCCTGGTCATGCTATTGCTGACAGGGTTCACTTGGAATCTGTTGTGAATGCTCTTGGGCTCCGTCTCTCAGGCTACAGCCCTCAGGCTTTCTGGCTCTGACTCTCACTTCTTGGGACATGGTTGTGTATCAGTTGGTGGGTGGTGAGCACTTGAATCATACTGTACATATGCATTACTGTAATTACTTATTAGTAGTAGTATTTGTATATATTCATTTAGATTTAATTAGTAAATAGTTCTTACTGCAATTTTACAAGCTTCCTTGTCTTTTTCCTTCAACTGTCCCCTTCTGCTGGAGGAGGAGAGGGGAGATCTGTGAGACCGGCTTGATGGTATTTTGCTAGCCAGAGTTAAACCATGTCAGGAGGGCATTCTCTGTCTTCCTTTTAATTTCTAGGAAAATTTGGTTTAGTGAGGAAGGTATATGAACACTGTTTGGACAACTCAGTGATCTCTGTGGTTGTCATCAAAGCACTTCTGCACACAGATGATGGAAGTGGGGTAGAACATACTGAAATGCTGGCCATCTGAACCCCAGTGCTTGTTGTGTGCTGTACAGAGCGTGAGGTCTCTCAGGAGTAGGACTTCTATCCGTCCAGAACACTCCATGTTGATATACTGCATGCTATCCATGGAGGGGCATGCTTGTCAGCTCCAGAGCCAATGCAATTTAAAGTAATAGATTTACAGCTGGGCTTTAAAGTGAGATCTTTTTTCTCAGAGGGAAAGCAGGAATTCAGCTTACTGATGCGAAAGTCTCTGTAGATATCGTAGTGTATGTAGGTATCTGACTAAGCTTGGTGTATGGGGAAAGACAACATCCTACAGGATGACAAACTTACAGAGAGCCAAGGGAAAGATATTTTCAGTGTCAGTCCCCAAACCTCTATCATTTTGGATGTGGACTACAGACGTATGGAGAAGCTGGGGAGCTTCTTAAACCAAAGGGTGAAGTGCAAAATACTCAAAGATGTTTGTGTGTTCAATAGCATTCTGAAGTGATTTGAAAGGATTCAGATACCAAATCTGTGGATGCTGGGCAATCCAAGAGACAGAACACCAGTATTTATTGCCATTTTATAGAGCTATTCTATAGTTCAGATTCAGTGCCAGGTTTGTTTCTAGGCACGTGCTAACATATTGAGTTATACTTGTTATGCTGCTGAAGACTACTGTGAACAGATACAACATCAATAAGAAGAAAAAAACTACATGAGTAATATATATTTTTTAATTTCCCATCATATTCAGAAATGTTTAATTTATTTTATATTACTTGAAAGAAATTATGTCTTCATTCAGTTTTTATTTTACAAAAAATGTTGAATGATTCCCTTTTTGTTTCAGGCATCTATTTCTAACCTTGGCATAGACTTTTAATTTAAATAATTCTATCTTAATTGCTTAATAAAGGACCCAAATTCCCCATATTGGGGTTTTTTCCATGGAATTGATTGAGAACCATCAGTAAGTATTTCAAAGGTTTTTATGCTCTGTGGATATGTAAAATCTTGGTAAATTCACATGAAAATTAATGTCCTGTACCAATGTGAGATGAAATTCAACACCAGAGATTTAATTTCCAGACAGTGTAGAAGCAAAACTGGCTTAAGAGTTTTCATCTTTACCAAAATTTCTTCATAGTTACCTTTCATCACATGTGGTGTACAACTCTCTTGTTGGCACAAATGAATGTGGGTCTGACCTGAGAAATGTTCAGAAGTTTGGATTAAAACTATAAATATAGAACACCACTGCAAATATATTTAATAACATTTCTTTTAATGTGGATTAGCTCCGTAAGCTTCCTTACAGCATGTCCCTACATTTATGTGGCAATACAGCTAAGGGATTAGTGTTGGAACAGAAAAGAGGAGAAGAAATGGTGATTCATTAAGATCACATTAAAATCAAGAAAAAGGCAAATGTAACTGTGCCCTAAGGTGGTAGCCAAGGAGGAATGTAGTAAGTTTACATAATACAAGGGATTTTTTTAGTATCTGCTCACACCATCTTGTATTACCACTGAAGGTTTCCCTCAACAAAGATTGTCTTTGTAAAGGGTCTCATTTTGAGGGCTGTAGAAATTATTTAATTTTCTTTTGGCCAGAAAACTTAAAGTTCTGGGTTTAGTGCTATTTTGATACCATTTTACAAGAAATTTCACTATTCGATATCTAAAACTAGAAATGCAAGGCAGAAAATAAGGAGACATTTCAAGCATGTTGTTATAGATCACTCAGTAGCTACTTATGTTATTTCTGCTTGCAATTGTTTGTTTCTCATGTTCACTTTTTATTTGAGAAAAAACTTTATCATTAAAAATAGTCTCGTTCTTGTGTGACATAAATGGGTGCCTGAATACAATATTGACTGTATCACTTTCAGAGACTGAAATCAAAGTTCCAGTGAGGTGAACTGCACCATCTGTGGTGACAAAAAAAGTAAAACATCCAGGAACCCTGATATACATTTGTAGATCTGTTGATTTTCAGAAACCTGTACTTCTCAGCTCAAAATACAAACCAGATGTCCAGACTAAATAATTACTTCAAGAGATTATCAACTTGCACAGTCTTTCTCAATGTACAGCCTTAAATTGGTAACTTTTATAATTTAATGGACTTAATCAGTGCGATGTCATATAGAATATCTGTGCAGATAATTCATACTTCTCATCAGCTTTGAAATGTTTGAGAATTTCTGTATTTTTTAGACAGTAGTATTTATGAATTAGAATATTCTTTTAAGAACTTGAAGCCACAATAGATTGAAGTGATGCTTTATTAAATATATTTGTGAAATACACAATATAAACCAACATTTTAAACTTAGATACTTAAATACGTAATTCAGGCATGTGAATCAGTGACATAACCTTCAGTGCTGCTGAGCAGCTGTCCTCCATTGATTGCTTTCTTGGAAAAATATCCTGCAGCCACCTCAGCCCTGGATTTCACTTTGATATGTCATTGTCTTCTTAGTAGTCACTGATGCTGAGTGTACTAATCTGAGGAAAGAATAGGTATAGCATAAAATGATTGCTGATGCGGATGGCAGCAAAATTAGCTGCCAATTTTCTAGATGAGATGTAGCATTTTTTTTTTTAAGAAAAGAATAATCCTACATACAGATTCTCACTCCCCTAGGATGCCCTTATGCTCCAATGCATGATCCATTACCGGAATTTTTAAAGACACATATTGTCCTCTCACAAAGTCACTGAGCTGTAGCAGTAAAGAATGACAAAATCCCAGATAGACAGATAAATAACACAGTCTAACATTGAATAGGGTTTGACGGCTTGGGGGACAAAATGATTTCTATTTTGGCTTGTGACTGGATTAGGCTCCATGACTAATGAATATGCTGCTATGTCTGATCAGCTGTAGCAGAGCATTAGAAGTCCATCTTTATGGAATAAAGTTTTCTGTGGTGGAACAAAGGGATTTTTATGGATGCATGCTTGACAGTAATTTATTTTACAGAACCAGTGGCAGGAGAATCTGGAGTTCAGTTTTCTATAATCATCAGAACTAAACATACACACAAATTCAATGCAAGGATTGTGGATGAAATGTTGTTTGGAAAGTGGGTAGTAAGTTCCTACATCAGACTGAGGGCAGATAGTCACTTGGGTGTCAACAACCCCATGCAATGTTAAAGAGTGGCTGGAAAGTTGCCCAGTGGAAAAGGACCTGGGGATGTTGGTCAACAGCTGGCTGAATATGAGCTGGCAGTATGCCCAGGATGCCAAAAGACCAATGGCATCCAGGCCTGGATCAGGAACAGTGAGGCCAGCAGGGTTAGAGAAGTGATTGTCCCCCTGTAGTCAACATTGTTGAGGCTGCACCTCAAATCCTGTGTTCAGTTTTGGGCCCCTCACAACAAGGAAGACATTAAGGGGCTGGAACACCTGAGGAACCTGAAGGTGCACAAGTCCATGGGACCTGGTGGAATACATCCGCGGGTTCCGAAAGAACTAGCGGACGGAGTTGCGAAATGAAGACTGCAAATACCTTTATGTTTGGAAAAGTCTGGTGAAGTTCCCAATGACTGGAAAAGGGGAAACATAACCCCCGTCTTTAAAAAGGGGAAAAAAGAGGAGCTGGGAAACTACAGGCCAGTCAGTCTCACCTCTGTGCCTGGCAGGATCATGAAGCAGATCCTCCTGGAAACGATGCTGAGGCACATGGAGAATAAGGAGGTGATTGGTGACAGCCAGCATGGCTTCACAAAGGGCAGATCTTGCCTGATGAACATGGTGGCCTTCTATGATGGGGTCACGACCTTGGTGGATAGAGGAAGGACAAGTGGTGTCATCTACGTGGATTTGTTCAAAGCCTTCAATACCGTCCCACACGACATCCTTGTCTTGAAACTGGAGATATATGGATTTGATGGATGGACTGATGGATGGATAAAGAACTGGCCAGATGGTTGCACTCAGGAGTGGTGGTCAATGGCTCAGTATTTGACTGGTCAACTGGTGACTAGCAGTGTTCCTCAGGGGTCAGTGATGTGACCAGCACTGTTTAATATCTTCAT
>NW_010252040.1:0-12015 GCF_000690775.1 Eurypyga helias | reverse complement strand
CATCCATCAAATCCATGTCACCAATCAGCTCCTTATTTTCCACGTACCATATTTCCAGAAGGATCTGCTCCATGATCTTGTTGGGCACAGAGGTGAAACTGACTGGCCTGTAGTTCCCCAGGTCTTCCTTTTTTCCCTTTCTGAAAATGGGGTTATGTTTCCCTTTTTCCAGTCAGTAGGAAGTTCATCAGACTGCCACAACTTCTTGAGTATGATGGACAGCAGCTTAGCAGCTTCATCCAACAGTTTACTCAAGATCTGTGGATGCATCTCATCAGGTCTCATGGACTTCTGCACCTTCAGGTTCCTTAGATGGTCTTGAACCTGATCTCCTACAGCGGGTGGTTCTCTGGTTCTCCATTCTCCCAGTCTCTCTCTTTGCCTTCTGTGACTTGAGTAGTGCATCTTGAGCGCTTGCCAGTGAAGGCTGAGGCAAAAAGGTTGAGTACCTCAGCCTTCTCCATATCTCAGGTAACCAGGTCTCCCATTTCCTTCTGGAGAGGGCCCACTTTTTCCCTAGTCTTCCTGTTATTCCCTACGTACCTATAGAAGCTTTACTTGTTGCCCTTGATGTCCCTGGCCAGATTTAATTCTACCAGGGCTTTAGCTTTCCTAGTCTGATCCCTGGCTGCTCAGACAAATTCTCTGCATTCCTCCCAGGCTACCTGTACTTACTTCCACCTTCTGTAGGCTTCCTTTTTGTGCCTGAGTTTGTCCAGGAGCTCCCAGGACATCCACGCAGGCCTCCTGGTGTTTTTGCTTGACTTCCTCTTTGTTGGGACACATCACTCCTGAGCTTGGAGGAGCTGATCCTTGAATACTCATCAGCTTTCCTGGGTCCCTCTTCCCTCCAGGGCTTCATCCCATGGTACTCTACCAAGAAGATCCCTGAAGAGGTTGAAGTCTGCTCTCCTGAAGTCCAGGGTAGTGAGCTTGCTGTATATTAAAGGCACAGTATTTCTTTAAAAAACACTTTTCAGATTACCCTTTATCCCTGTTATGTTGCCCCAGCTTCAGTGGGCAGAATTACTGAATTTAACAGCTGTTGGAAACCACCAAGACCAGGTTCAAACCAGCCAAGCATATGTCATTTGAGACACACGGTAAAGCAATTCTCTGTGATCAAAATTTTTGAGAGGATACAAAAATCTGCTCATCACAACAGTGAAACAGCAAAGGACTTGGACGGGCAACTAGTCAACGGCACTCTTGACTGATCTTTTAATTATAGAATTCTAATGTTGTGTGCTGCACCTACTGCCTTGGTTGTACATAAGTTTACTTTCGTAACTTCACTAGAACTCATTGCTGTGCGTGGGGTTTTTTTTTCCCCTTTTAGGACTACTATCAAAGCCAGGAGGTGAAGCAACGTTTTATGGCTGCCATGCATAGCATTGCCCACCTGACGGCAAGAGATGTGGCTACAGCGTTCGATCTTTCACAGTTTAAGTCTGCTTGTGATTTAGGAGGTATTGCCTGCAATTCAACTTGCATACAAATTGAAGGGAAAAGCTTGATTTGAGTTCCATATTTTATTATTTAAAACATAGGTATAGTTTTTACTAGAAGTGCAGTAATATTATCCACTGTTGTTTTTCTGGTATTGTAATGTCAGAATAAAGGCCTGAGTGCGGTTAACTGAAAGCAGTTACTTAAATAGTATTTGAGTAGTTAGAAATAAGTGAATGTTATTTCTGGACAGAAAACAAGAGGGTTTGTGTCTCAGATGATAGAATATTGGACTGGGAGCTCCGTTTGCAACTGCGCTCTTCCTGTCCTTTGGCACGTTCAGGATTTTCAGAAATAATGTGGAATTTATTTCTGAATCCTTCTGCACTGGAGTGTCAAACCTGAGATGCTGCACTGCTAGAACAAAGTTTGGATTCTTTTAAATTGGTTTGTTTTGCCTGTTTTAATAATTAATATCTGAGATGACCACCACGATGTGTAATACCCATGTTACACCTGAAGAAACTCTTCTCGTTAGTGTCTCTTTTTGCCCTGTGCTTGGACTTGCACAGGGGGAGTGTTATTACAGAGGGAAAGATCCACTGAAGAAAGACTACTTGACATGCCATCCACCTCCCCCGGCACCAAGTAAGAGGGATTTACAACAGTACTAGTGCAACCTTTGCCACTTGTGCAGAGACTCCCAGACTTCAACATGCCTATCCTTCACCGTGTTGGAGAGTATTTGTCAAACTTCAGTCCCCTTCATTAATGTTCTACCCCACAAATAAGCCCTGAGGTAGTGGTGTCAAAGGTCATATTAGCAGTTTCGTGACAGTAAGGAGTCATGCCTGCATTCTCCAAGCTTTAAAGCATCGATCTATCCACCAGTAGCTGCTACCACTCACCTTAATTGTGGAGCTGACTGTCTATCATTCTGATTTGATGTCTTTATTTTAATATCCTATATAGCCATGTCTTTAAAAATTTCTGCAAATGCTGGGAGAAAAGACTTGATTTGACTTTTTTTAAACTTTGAACAGGTTGCACTGGAGCTCTGGCTCATGAATTAGTACAAACATACCCAAATCTCAAAGTCACGGTATTGGACCTTCCAGAAGTCATTGCAAACACCTCTCGCTTTCAGCCTTCAGGACAACACACAGCTCCAGTGACATTTGTATCAGGTAAATGCTTTGTCCTATTTCTGTTACCCTGGAGCACAGAGCAGGTTCTTCTGTTGCAGAAAATGGTGTGCTACCCTGTTCCAACCCCCAAACGTATGTCTTAATACAAGGCAGTGTAGGCTTACCTGTGCCAGGTTGTATTTCTCAAGCCTGTCGGGATTAAAAACAAACTGGGTATGATTGCAGAATATGGATAAATAAGGAAGTATGAATTCGTAATTTTTTGAGTACCCCTGGGAGTAGAGTCTGCATGTCTTTGTCTCAGGCTTCTGTTTTCTAGGCTCGATCAACATGGTGGCTACAGAGGACTTTGTCTCCTTCCTTGCTTCAGGCTTTTTCTTCTTTTTTATATGTTACAGAATTCTTACCTGTGATCTTTTCTCTTTAACTACGCTTTATCTGCAAATCAGTGCATCCCTGTACCTGTTCACGCTTGTTTTTTGCTTTACCTCTGTTGAAGCTCCTAGTTCCTCTGCAAAACTTTAATTTAATTTTGTAGGAATGTACTCTGTGGTTTCTGTAGGAATGTGCTAATTGTGCTTTCCAACAGGTGACTTCTTCAAGGATAACCTTCCAGAAGCAGATCTTTACATCCTGTCACGTGTGCTCCATGACTGGCCTGATGAAAAGATACATGTGCTGTTAAGCAAGATATCGGCTGTTTGCAAACCAGGTAAGTTTTTTATCTCTCAGGCTTAAAGGTTCATGTGAATGCATAAACGTAGTGAGTAATCCTAAGAAGTTCATATTAAAATCCCCATAATTTTCTGTCCAGTCATAGTAGCTTTTGATTGAATGTCTGTACTTGTGTTATGGTAATACCCACTAAGTAAAAAAGGAAACAAAGCTGCTAATAAAACTATGTAAAATAAACACTTACTGTAGTTGCAGATTTCACATAATACTATATCATCTTCCCTATCTGCCATGCCCAGTATCATCAAATAACTATATTGCTTATTTCTAGACATATGAGTAGCTTAACTGAATTTCCTTTAGGTTAATCAAGAAACAGGTTTATTTTGCTATCTCAGTAGTGCCCAGAATATGGTAAACTGGAGTTCAGGAATACTTCATGCACAGATTTCCTGAGAAATATGTAGCCTCTTGCGCTCTCTCCTGCATTTTGAATAGAGTATCTCAAGTTGGAAGGGACCCATAAGGATCATCAAGCCCAACTCCCTGCTCCTCGTAGGGTTATCTGAAACTCAACCATATGAGTAGGAGTGTCACCACGTGCTCCTTGACCTCTGACAGGCGTGGTGCCGTGACCGCTTCCCTGGGGAGCCTGTTCCAGTGACAGACCACCCTCTCAGTGAAGAACCTTTTCCTCACGTCCAACCTGCACTTCCTCTGGCACAGCTTCGCTCCATTACCTGGTGTCCTATCGCTGGTCACCAGAGAGGAGATCAGCACCTCTCTCTCCACTGCCTCCCTTGGGGAAGCTGTGGACAGGGACAAGGTCACCCCTCAGGCTTCTCAACTCCATGCTGAACAAACCATGTGACCTTGGCCAGTCCTCACAAGTCCTGCCCTCGAGGCCTTTCACCATCTTGGTCACCCTCCTCTGAATGCACGCTAGTAGTTTTATGTCCTTCTTATATCGAGATGCCAAAACTGCAGGCAGTACTCGAGGTGGGGCCGCACCAGTGCAGGGTGGGACAATCACCTCCCTCAACCAGCCAGCTGTGCTGTGCTTGATGCTCCCCAGAACAAGTTTGGGGCCTTTGGCTGCCGGGGCACACTGTTGACTCATATTTGGACAGCATTAAAGGTCAAAGGAGAAGATGAAAAGCAGAAAAGTCTGACTGCTAAGATCAACTGATTCCTTAATCCAACAGGATTAACTGTAGCTATGAAGTTTGTTTCATAGGAGAACATTCAAAATTAAAGCTAGGCCATAAAGCATAATCCTGTTTATAAATTAAGAAAAGAAATGATGGGTGACTGTCTTAATCTCCTTATGCAAAGACTGGGGTATGTCAGATGCTTACAGGAGATGCTTGGTTCAAACGGAAACAAGACCGAGTTTAAACTCTGAAGTAGTCAGGATGTGATCTGAACGTCACTGAAGAGGAGCCAGTGCTCTAAACTCCCTGTTCCTTTTAACAATTAATGGTTGCTTCCAGGAAGACATTAGTGAAAGTAAAGTCCTGTCACTGACTTCCACTGGAGACCATTAAAACACTAGTCTGGGGAACCTCTGTAAGTGTCTCTAGACAAAACACTAAACTTGTAGCTAAAACTACTTTACTGAACCACTTTTGGTTGTTTTGGAAATGCAGGAAGTGCCTTGCTAGTGGCAGAAACTGTGCTTGACGAGCAGAAGATGCACCCTCCCAGAGCAGTACTACAGTCCCTCAGTATGACTGAAGGCAAGCAGAGAAGTGGCTCAGAATATAAACGGCTACTGGAGAAATACGGATTCACAAATGTACAAATTAAGATCACAGGAAACTTGTTAGATGCTGTTTTGTGCTTCAAGAGGAATTTGTCACCGTAGTGTGCCCAGAAGCAAACTGGGGTGCTGAGTTTTTATAACACTTGTGCAATATACCCATCATCAACCCGCACCTATTGTCAGTTTAGGGTCATTTTGACCCTTTTTCTGGAGCATAGTTGTTATAGGCCTTGAATAAAAGTTGGACTGCAGCTTCTGCAGGAGTAAGTTCTGTCCATTTAAAAAGTGTCTGGGATGGGCTGAAATGCCTGTGTGTTAAACTCCTTAATGTCAACTTCTTTTGACTGGTTTGCAGACCATGTTAAGCTTAGACTCTACATAGCTGTGTAGCATGGCAAGTTAAAACTATACAAGCTTCTATAAGCCACACTAATACCTTGGTTTTCTTGGACCTTAAAATTAAAGAGAACTCTCCCTCTGCAGTAAATTAGGTGGTTACTGCTCATTTTTATCAGAAATGAAAAAATAAAAACAAATACTGTACCATCTGTCTGAATTTGGGGATGATGGTCCTCTCTTTCACTTTTCTGTGGGGGCTTTACTCAAAAACATCTCAAGGATGCAGTTCTTCCGCAGGCAAAAGTGAAAATAGGACAAAGTTCAAACGTGTTCCTGCAGCAGCTGTAATGTCACAGAGAAACTTCATCAGTCTCTGGTCTCGTGCCGCCGTGTTATACCCACACAGGCAGCAGTTGAGGCCTGTTCCTATCAGTTTGGGGTTTTTCTGAATATGATTAAATGGACATATGTGCTTTCTGTCTCATTACTTGAGATGAGTTTCAGGATTTATGTATAAATTCTCTTATGGAAATTAAAAATAGAATTGTCTTTTATGTTCCAGTCTTTAATTGGAGAAGTATATACTGTGACCCATCTCAAGTAAAATGTCACTCATGTCACCTCTCCTAATGTTCATTTTTCCCTGATACTTCGTTGATATTTATTTTTTCTATTTAAAGTGTACTTTGTAGTGGAATCCTTCCTGGAGATTAAAGTTGCACTTTCAAACTAGCTTTCTTCTCTATCAGTTGTGACTTTCTTGCCCATCACACTCCTACAGCAATAATCCAGTGGGGAAGAGTCCGTTCCTCTGCTGACTTGCCAACCTTAGCAAATTAAAGAGAGTTGATGAACAAGGTCAAGAGTTGCATCTGCCTGGTAGACCCTCTTTTTTTTTTTTTTTTAATGCTACTTAGAGGTTACTTTACTCTTTGAGCACTGAGTAAAGCAGAAGTGCCACAGCAATTCCATTCATCATGAGAAACATGCTTACAACACAGTGTTTCAGCTGCACGGTATCAGGAAAATGTCAGACTGTTACCACAGTGGAGTTTTTAATTCCTAGCGGGTTTTTATGAATGGCCATTTGATTGTTCTGATCTGTACAGACACATTTAAAGAGATACGGCAAAATATTCCACAGCTGAAGAAATCTAAGTTGTTCCTTTTCCGTACTGACGTGAAGCTCGCCACTGTGCTGAACAGGTTTGTGTTTTGAGAGAGACTCATTCTAGCAATCCAATGTTTCTCATCTCAGTTACTCATAAAATTCATAATGTTGTTCTCAAACAGCTTTCAGCAGCTTAAAGTCAGAAAAACTCAGTCCTGCAGTTGGCATACCTGTAACTGTCAGAGACTTTAAAAATGTGCCTCTGAGTACTGTGTATTTGCCTGTAAAATCCGACTAGAATGTGCTTGGCTACCACACCACCCCAGTGCACTCTGTGATTAAAGCACAACACTCTGTGCGCTGAGCGTTAGCCCCTTGGGCATGGCGACGTGCTGCTGTTCTGCACTCACGGGATAATTAAACACTGGAGCAGGTTGCCCAGAAAGGTTGTGGAATCTCTGTTCTTGGAGGTTTCAGGATCTGAGAACAAAGCCCTGAAGGAGCTGAGCTGATTGTAGAGCTGCCCTGCTTCGACTGGGAGGCTGGACTAGGGATTTCCTGTGGGGCATTTCAGCCTAAGCTATGTTTGATGTAGCCCAGTCACCTGAGCAATGATAAACTCTTCTTCTCTCATTAATGTCCAAATTAAGTTTTTCAGTTACCCTGGAGTCGCTGACTCCTGGAAGGGGTGGATTTAATGGTATTACACTGAGATGACTTCCGAAGCAGTAGCCGTAACTGAGAAAAATTGGGGCCTGTTCACTAATCAAGACATGAAGAATGAGAGAGCTGATTTTTAAAACCCAAATTAACTTCTGCCAATAAAGCCTGTAGGTTTGTTTTGCTCCTTGGAGAGTGACAGTTGGGGCTGCCTTCTCGAGGATGCTGTCTGTTACCCACATTCTGCCTTAGCAACAGTTTAGAGGAAATGTGATGTACAGAAAACAAGTTTTTGAGGTGGAGGCTTGGGGGAGGGGGTGCTTACAGCATGGTAGGTGGACAACAGAAACAAGAGCTGCAGCACTTGCTCACTGAACACTGAGGTAAGAATCCTTGAGGAAGATAGAAAGAGAAGTTTGTAAGAAACAGGAGACACAACTTGGTTGGCTGTCCGAGCTCAATCATTTTTATATCCCTTTTTGGCCTCGTTACAGCTATAACCAGTACTTGTGCCTGGAAAAGTAATGGGACAGGAGCAATAGTAGTACGTCGTCTGAGCCACCCAGCACAGAAGCTTAGGAAGGGCTATTCAGTGGCAAAGCCCCTTTGTGTGAGCTCTGCGTTCAGTTTTGGATGTGTGAGCCGAGTCCTGGATAGTAGAAGTATTTAATGTGGGTCTTTTGTTTTGAAGTAAGTTTTTGGAGGGCTGGGATTTTACCTCCCTCCCCCCAATACACACCTTTTGGCTGGGAATTACGTCCTTGCTAGACAATGATAATCTGGATTTTCTCATTGGAAAAGACTGTTATGACCATTAATTTTTTCTCCTATAAAACCATGGCCAAAATTTCTTCATCAGAGTGTGCTCCCTGAAAGGGTTGCAAGTTAGTTCTGTTTCAGTGCCTGTCATGAAGAAATTTCAGTTACGTTAGTAAATCTTCATTAACTGCAGGGAGATTTTTTTTTTCTTTTTTCCCTGCACTAACTTAATTTACTGTGTCTAATTTTTGAAGGTAGTGTTCTCCTTCTTGGTTGTGCTTGCTGGGTATATTTTTCCAGATTACCGTGACATTATCTAGATGTCCCAAATAACTTTTCATGGCAGATTATAATGACCATTCTATTTGTGTCCTCCTTGCAGAGTGTACAGAATTTGGACACCGTCTTTCAAAGATGTGGTGTAATAGTGACTTAGAAATTAAAGTCTAGGTAGTAGTCTAGTGCATTACTCTACTTAGCAACGTTTGCTGTGTAACCAGGCACAGCAATTCCCAGCTCTCTCTGTTGAAGGCAAAGGAGAGTCATACAGGAATGGGAGGAGGGAATAGAAACCACTGAATCATAACAAATGGACTTTGTAACCCAAACTTTAGATATCCAAATATTGGGAATTTTCAGAGGATGATTCATCTTACTTAATCTGTGAAAGGCAATTTCCTGGTTTTCCTAATAAAAGTGATTGTACATTTAATAGTGGATAGAGCGTATTTAAGAGGGCTAGCTGAAATACAGCTATCTAATTTAAGGATGACTGAATTAGGGGAGAAGAATCCCACTGGAGAGAGAATTGAGGTTCAGGCACACCTCAGACATGCCTGGCTGATCCTTTCTCTTTGTGAGGCAAACCTGTGTCATGGGTTCATCGCAGAGTAGGTGGCTTGAACCTCGCATTTAGTAAGGGAGCTGATGATAGCGGGAAAAAAACAGGGGATTTATTAATAAGCTGACAGAAGCTTTAATGACTCCTGGTAATTAATGCTGAAGTCTCAGCCAGCAATTTTATCTGCAGATCTCAGTCTCTTCTCCAAGAAACTGCACTATTATATTTAATTTACTTTTTGTCAGTTGTTAAATGTCTGAGGTGTACAGGTAGGAATAGCTCTGAGGAGATTGTCTTAAGAGTCAGAAAGATAGCGATGTTACGCAGCATTTAGTAGTACTAAAATCACTGTAAAATGCTGCTATTCTGATCTGAGTCGGTGGCCTCCTGCCCGCACTGTGCCAAGAGAAGCCACCACGTAAGATGCGAGGCGAAAAGACAAAGCGTAAAACCATGCCCATTTTGTCAGCGGCCCGCTCTTGTCTCCCCTTTCCGCTGATGGGTCTGAAGATGGACGAAGAAGCTGTGTGTAAACGAGATCATTGAAATCCTGCTCGCACCCCTAGGTCACCACAAAGGCCTCAGTTCCTACAGAAAGTGTGCAACGTTGGCCTCTTTGCTTCTGTAATGCTCGCCATCCACGGTTTTGTCTGCGTGGCACCACTGCGGGGTGAAGTGAGACAGCAGTATATCCCAGAGAGAGAACTTCTTTTCCCATCTTACTGCTTTCCACAACCCTCGTGCCAAGTCTACAGAAGTCACCCCCTCTTCCTCTGAGAACAGAGGCGTGACTTGACTTGCGAGGGTTTGATCCCTCCATAGGGTGGAAGGGAATTTCCTGGGCTTGCTGAGGAGTGGATTATACATTTAATAGTGGATTAATTGTTTACTAACAGAGCAAATCTGTAAATGATAAATGAAATCGCCCGTGTCTTGTAGTTCACACCCTTGTATACAGTAGCAGAAATTCGTCTTGTCCGATAATGGATTAGTACTGTTGCATGCATTTGTTTTTAAATTAGGCTGTGGGATTTTGCTGGCTGAAACGGTGCTGGATGGTGATAAGAGGAACAGGAGCACAGCTCTGCTGCAGTCTTTGAACATGCTTGTGCAGACGGAGGGAAAGGAGAGAAGTGGCTCTGAATATCGAGGCTTACTGGAACACCATGGATTCACAGATGTGAAAATCAGATTGACAGGAAATTTGTTAGATGTCGTTGTCTGCATTAAGTCCTAGGAAAAAAAAAAAAAAAGATTTAGTAGTAAAATCCGGATGTCTGCAGTCATGTTTGATGTCTTTGTGATTATGCAAATACATTCTGTTTCCCGTCGACATCATAGGTAAGAAATGTTACATCAGCTTTCTGGTTACTTTTAAAAAGGGGAGAGCCTGATGGCGTTTATTTTGAACTGAAGGAAAATGATGCCAGAAAATTCTCGTGGCAGTGACAGTGGGGCTGCACCACATCTCGGAGGTACCTTCAGAAACGAGTCTCCAGCTACGAATGGCGTCAGCAGCCCTGCGGCAGTAGTCACGTTGCTGAGAAATGTTTCTTCGTACTTGGTGCAATTGGAATAATCTGGTTTTTAGATCCGCGCACGCTGCTTTGCCCCTGTTTCAGGAGGCTATGGCAGGTATCATTTCAGTACTCCATCACCATCCGTTTTAGTAACATTTTGTGTTACACTCTAAAGAGAGAAACATTGTCTAAAGAAGCTTCGAAACTGCTTTTGCAGTGGTGTAGTCAAGACTGGAAACAAGAACTGGAGCAGCAGCTTCTCAGGAGAGTCAAGATAGGCTTCTCTGCCTTCTGTGAGGTTTCTGGAAAAAGGCGATTTTAGAAAATCACACGTTTCATCTGTGGATTGTAACTGGAGAGGAAATGTGGGGGCACCACATGTGGTTCAAGAACATCCTCCTCCTCCTCCTTTTTAGCCCTGCTTTCTTTGTGAGCTCTGACAAAAGTGGATAGCAGAGCGTGAGGTTAGATAAAGAACAGAAAAGAAAACAAAGTGCAGGCACAGAAGGAAAAGCATGGTGCTAAAGAGAAAAGGATGTTGCCCAGTCACATGTATCTGGGCTACCGAGGTTAACGGGACAGGACGACTATTGACTGAAGAGTTTCCTACCACACAAGTTACTGACGTTGTACCTTCCTCTTCTCAAATCAACAACGCTTCGGAGTATGAAGTTACTTTTTAACCAACAGAAAATTTTATGGGGAGAAAAAAATCCCAGCCTTGCACACATTGTGTTGTGTTATGAGAGTATTACCAATCAGTTTGGAGCTTTCCAAAAAGAAAAATACCACAATAAGCTGTGTGTGCCTGACTGAGAATAGGCAACGCAGCCTTTCATTGATTACATTCAAAATACGGTCCTGTAACACTGTACGTGCCTAACCCTGCGTGGGCACAGGATTCACTTCACTGTCTCTGTATTATGATTTAGGATATAAAATAGCACACAATTTACTTCACGTCTTTTGATGTGGAAAAAAAAGAAAAGTATAGTGGTGTACGTAATACATGGTCTGTCGTACCGCAGCAGAGACAAAGGCTATGCCTGTCACATCCTGTTCTCACAACACGCCCTCTGGGAGAGAGACTCTCGTTTTGAAATCCTGCAAAGTACATACGTGTGTAAGCAGTGGTTACAGACACCTCAGCTACTGCAACTTTGTGGTTCACCAGTCATCTATTTAAAAAAAGCATTTGGCCTTATTTACTTTTGTAAGAAACATCCATTCAAAGTGAAAGCAGTAACCAGAGGTGCACTTGAACTAATGGCCTCCAGCTAGAACAATTTCCAGACTTGTAGAAAGGAGTAATTTCAGACAGACGCTTGGCCATTAGGTGTAAAATGTCACTTTCAGCATACAGTACAATTAGCAGAAGTCGCTGATGGTGACCAGGCCTGTCCGTGTACGGGACAGAGGCCCTGCCATCAGCGCCTGCTCGGGCAACCTGCGGAAGGGCTTTTCGTGGTGCCTAACTTCTGAGTGCCCAAACAAGAAGCCGGGACCACGCTTCCCTGTCATCCCTCTGGGAAACCGTGGTTCCATCCGTTGGCATTTCATCGTCTCGCACCAGTTCAGCGGCTGACAGCAAAGGCCGCCACGTGACGCGTGGCACCGCCGTGGTGAGGAGGGGCAGGTGGGCGCACAACCTGGGAACGAGGAGGTGACTTCCATCAGCGTCGCCCTGGGGGTGGCCAGCACAGGGCGAAGCCCACCTGCACCCAGTGCCCCGCATCGGCTGCTCTCCC
>NW_010252039.1:0-81953 GCF_000690775.1 Eurypyga helias | reverse complement strand
GACGTCAGTTGCCCGTCCTCTATCTGACAGGGTCATGGTACCCTTGTGAAAATCACAGGACAGATGAGATGCAGTATCCAGTTTTACATTACCTCAGTGGGGCATAGTTTGTTGAAGTCTCCCAGGAATCCCTGACTTGGTTTCCCAGGAGCAATTGGTAGCATGTTCCAGAGAAAATCTTCTTATCTGCTCCTGGCTAGCTAGCATCAAGCTGAAGAACAGATGGGACAACCCTTCTGGAAAATTGAAATAGAGGGGTTGAGGCGAATTAGACCATTTGGATCTATTTATCTGAAGCCCTGAACTGGCATCGCCTTTTTCTGAGGTGGCAGGGGCAGCAGCAGATATAAAGAGGAGCAGCTGGCATAAGAAGATCAGAAGGCACCTGGTGATGAGAGGTACTTCTTTACAGCATGCTTGCATGATGCTGGCCAGCTGTCTAGCTGAAATTAGCACTTTCTCGAGGTTTAGCTATCAAGCTTGGTAAGACTGGGTGATGCTGACAGAAGAGGGAGAAGTCTTCTGTTAGAGTACCTTTCCAGGGATTATCCACTAACAGGGTTTTGTTAATCTTTTTTTTTGGATTCTTGCCTGTAGCCACAGCAACTGAGAAATCACTGCTTTCTCCACTGACCAGGCAAAATGCTGTTCAGTCTTTGTTAACAGAGATCTGACAACAGCCTTTGTGATTTGATTACTTCAGCTCCTAGTGTTAAGCAATCCAGCTTCCCAAAAAATTTTCAGTGAATAAGGAAGTAACAGCCTGGGTGGGGTGTTCGCAAAATCACCTTCACCCCCTGAGGTGCCTGTTCAAGAGGTCTTCAAAGACCTCTGCAGAACTGGTTCTCAGCACCAGCTGTAGGTGTTTGTTAGCCAGAGAGGGTCCTCAGGTGGCTCCTGACTCTTCATCCTGGTGAGTCAGAGTGCGGGAATGGGATCAGTTCTTGGAGGCTGCATGACAGACATCCTGCTTCAGAGCTGAACCACCATGTGGAGTGATGCACTGGCAAAGCTCCTGCCCGTCCATGCACTGACGGGCATCTGGGCTTGAGGCTTCTGCTTTGTCAGCCTCTCCTTGCTTGTACTTTCGTATGGATTTAGCTGTGCCCATGAGAAGGGTGGCTGGGGGTCATGCTGGATCAGGTCCTATCCCCTTTCCTCTAGGAACATTCCCTTTCTGCCCAGCTGGGTAAATGGAGAAGGAAAATGCAGGGGCAGAGGCAGGTTTCTCCCAAACGGTCTCACTCCTCTTACCCTTCTATGGAGAACTAAAACAATTTAAAAAAAGAAGCGGGGGAAAAAAAAAAAAAAAAAGAAAGGAGAAAAAAAGCACTTGTCTCAGGAATCACAGTGTGAACAGCCACTGAGTGACAGAGTAAGAGTAGGAGGTTGGGCTTTGCTGCCTTTATTCCTCGGTGCATGTGGCTCACAACAAAGGCCATATGCCCTGATCCTAGACATCTTTAGTCTTTTAAGCAGCCTTCAGCATGCACGTAGCTCTATTAAGCATTATTAATTATTACAGCATATGGTTGTAAAGATAAAAATGAGAGAAACCTATGGGTCCTTTAATTAAAATAGCTATACAACTAACCTCTTAGACAATGTCTGTAGACAGGAAAAAAAATAAATTAATAGTCCCTTTTGGTGGATGAGTTCTTTGCAAGGCACTTCTGATTTCTGCACAAGCACTCATTCTTCATAGAGATTGACCCAAAAAAAAAAAGTTTAGAACCTGTCAAACTATGAGGTTATCTGTGAATTGTTCATTTTGACCATTCACTATCAATGACATGCAATTTGTCCCATGAAATATTTTCTGCTATCTCAACGGGTGAGATGATAGTTTTATACAAGAAAAACAGCTGAAGAAGGCTAGAACAGGTTTGTGAATGCCAGCAAGAGAACTGCTATTCAACAAAAGACATGAGACAGATTCTGCTCCTATTACTCTTGTATTTCTAAGGGACTATTCAGTGTAAGATTGATCAAGTTGTCAGTTACAAATGACATCAAACAAAAACCTGTGAGGCTTATTGATGAGTTTATTTGCAATGCTGTGGTTTCTGTTCTTTGCTCTTGTTGAAAACCAAAGCATATTGAATTTGCTTGACATAATGAAGCTGATTTTTATCTACCATATTCTGGTACTGAGCAATTTTATATGCACTTACAAATAAAGCTCTAAGGTATAGTTAATTTCTCATTTTTCATCCTAAAAAATGGCAGAAGTCTGCATACTACTTAGAATTCAGTTATACCACTGAACAACAGAAAATTCTGATGGGATCTTTTCCATTAAAAAAAAAAAACTCAAAACCAAACAACATGGCTCAGGAAACAAACCCTTGATGTAGAAATGTAATTTTATTCCATATATACGTTTTGGCACAGGCGGCCCAGTTAATAAGCAAAAGCAGTTGTTTAAAACATTAAACTTATTAAAAATGGAGGAAACTATTACTTCTTATCCTTGCACTTTAAGACAAGTGCTCACTTTTATACAAGAAGACAGAAACCTGAACATTTCTGTAGAACCCAATGATGTAAAAGCAAGCCCTATTTTAAAATGTGCCTCAAATTTTGGAAAGAAAATACAGCTGGGCCCTCTTCAGACTAGTCTGTTAACTAACCTCATCAGGTTGAAATCCAGCCCTTTCCTATAAGCACCAAGCTTTTGTAGTGTTTTCTCGACCCACAGTCAGCCGCCCAGCTCACTAAGTGCTTGCATATGCATAAACAGAACACGGCATCCTTCCCCTGTCTGCCCCCTGAAAGCCTCGAATGCTGAAAGTAAAGGGGAACCTTTTAAGCAGGGTTTTAATTAGCACCCATTGTTCCTTGGCTGGCAGGACAGGCAGAAAGGCCCAGTGATTTGAAAACTGCCATCACAGTGGGAATCTAACTTTGCAATTGAATCAATCTGCAAACTCCACAGGACTTGTACACTGAAAATAAAAAAAGAGGGGGTAGACCAGAGCATTAATTATAGTGGTGTACTCATACTGCTACGTTTAAGGGTCTGGGAGCATTTGTCTCGTATATTTTTAAGAGGAAAATAGAATCGTATAAATCCACTAGAGAGTAAGACCTGGTCATACAAGTCTAAACATAAAAGTGAAATTCAGCATTAAGTCTACCACTTGATCTTTAACTTGTAGCATCTGTACTACAGATGGTTATTTCTGAAGATGCCTGAAATGGCTAACTGGGAAAAAAGGGATTTCAGGAGGAAGATATTCTTTGGCTTTTGTAGGCTTGGTATATAATAAGCAGGGGGTTAGGTTTAACAGAAATTCCTCTGCCTTCAGTAGAGAGGTGCACGTGTGATGGTGCATGACATGATGCAGCTGTTTCAAGAAAACCAGGCTGCAATCCTTGACTTGAATACCCCAGATAAGAACTTGTACTGGAGGCTAGCTTTTCAAATGTGAACAGCTAAAATCTGATTGACTTTTTTGCCGTACTGCACCAACCCAGGCAGGGCTCACCCCCAGTCATTCTGGCTACTCTTGTGGCAGGCAGGCAGGCAGGCAATTCACCTTATCACATCAGCTAGTTATTTCTGCAGAGGGCTTCTCCATGCCTTTTAAGGCCAGAGGGAAGTATATCTTTGACTCTTACTTAAAAAGCAGATGAAAAATACACAAGACCAATGAAAGCAAACTATATTCAAGCTCATTTATCAATAGCTTTTTATAGCTATATGGAGAATGCAAAGATTTCTATCTAAATAGAACCTAGAAAAGTGTCAAATGAAATAACATCTCACCTCATTATGGTTATGTTTTTGAAAGATTCATTCTGCATATTTGTTTTAGTTCTTTGCTATGTTTTAGGAACGGTAGTCCCACCATTTCATATGAGAGGAAACACCTTGAACAATACAGTTGTCAGGACAAAGAGATCAGAGACAGTCACTGTAACTTGTAGAGAAGAGGACAATCCAAGCAAAAAACCTTTAAGATAAATTTCAATATGAATAAAATAATTTTAAATACTAAAATTAAAAAACGGTGGGGAATAAAAAAAGTGTTTTTCAAAAAACCTTTTAAGTCAATTTAACCAGTCAGTTCTATAAGGAATTGTATCTACTTTCATTGTCAAAAAATACAATAAGGTTTTCTTAATCAGCATAGGTTTTCTTATTGCCAGTAAAGATTCTTTGACATCAGGACAGGGGAGCAGTGAAAAGGCCTACTGTGAGGAAGAGCTATATTTATGGACCCTTTTCAGCTGCCTAGAATCTGATCTGAATGAAAACATGGATGTAGCCAGGAGCAATTTGGGTGTTACATGCAAACAAACCTCCTGCTGATTTGAAGAACAATCTTTTAATTGCATGTTAAATATATCTGAAAAGTCCACGAGAGCTGGCAAGGCAAGCTTTCAGAAGCTGAGAGGTATCAAAAGTAAAATTGTCTAAGTAAAAGCAAATGTAAAAAGTAAAAACAGCTTTTTTCTCCCTTCCTTTCTTCTCCTTCAATGCACAGGATGGGCAGAGTTCAAATAATGAGTAGCTATGCAATATTTGTGCCTGCAGGCCTTATTTACTATACACAATTCATATCCTGCTCTGAAGACAAAGTTATTAAATTCCCCATGAACTTTTTCATGGCTCAACTCACAATATTGTGTCTCAGGGCTTTGCAAACAAAATGAATTTATTTTACAGCAAGTTTCTGAGGACAGGGACACGTTGCAAGAGGCAAGTGTTATCATCATTTCACAGAGGGGGAACTTAAGGTCAAAAGGCCAAATGTGTTTTGGGCACGTGACATAAAGAACCAGGACCTGACATTTTTGAGAGTACTTCACCTATTTGAAGCAAGAGTAACTTTGTTTACTTCAGATCCAGGAGTGAGTACTTTTTTCTCTACGAATCTGCCCACATCCCTCCAGAAAGCTGTGCCAAAAATGAGTGACCACCTGAAAAAAATTGGCTTCATTGCAAGGCCACAAATCTCAGAGCAACCCAAAATTTAACTACAAGGTTCATTTTGTCCTTCTTGCCATTCCTTCCTGATTTACAATAGAAGAGTCCCACAAACAGCAGTGTCTTTCTTAAATAGCTTTGATTATTTCTCAGAAAAGGTCTAGCTTTTCTCTATAGTGAGGATGATGTCCTGTGCGACGACAGCAGAGTCAAGATCATCTAGATGCCTTTACACTTAAGCATCTGTCTTACAGTTGGGAACCAAGCTCTTGCACAGTCAAGGAAGAGAGGTAAGTGCCTCTAAAGAGCAGTTCTGAACACCTCAGTGGGACGGATGGCTAACATCAGTCAGTGTGACTCCTCTTGGACACCCTATGAGCCCACTGAATCAGAGGAGGATGGGGATGTATAGGCAAGGTGCCAGGGTATGGTGAATGCAAGGGAGAAGTTCTGCAGGAAAACTACCTTCAGGCATTTTTCATCTTTCTTTGCTTAGCTTTGGAACATTATATTCTTCCAAGCTGGTATTCAAAAAAAGAACATACCTTGGGAATTTTCTCACAAAAGTCTTGATTGAAAATAGAAGGCTTCCCTTCTGTTCTCATATCAAAGCCTTTGCTGGACGTCCCCAGAGCTGGAAGGCTTAGTGCCATCGCAATAACTCCTGATATTCTTGGGTATGGGAAACTGCTTGCTGCTAAGGGATCTGCACAAGCTGGAGCATATCCAGCATGGGGAGCTGTGCTGTGGGGTGTAAGAGCAGCGTCCTGCCTGCAGACAAATCTGGCTCAGAGGCACTGTGATCTTTTCTTATCCTCTAGAGAAAGGTGTGCTGGGGCATGCACAGACCTCTGTCTATTCCCCACTGTCTTATCTACCCTACATCACAGTCAGGTCTAGTTACCGTAAGTGCAAATCCCCCTCCCACCCCAATCTCTCTTGCAGTATAGTTTTCCAATCAGTCTCTTCCCCTCTCTAATTCCTATTACCATGTCTTTCTAGTTTTCCTGCTGCCGCTCAGCTGCACAAGCCTCACTTCTATTTTCCATGTTGCCAGGACCTGGCAGGAAATCCTTTAGGACATAGTTAAACAGATTTGATACCCTGAACAGCCCAAACAGTCTATTGCAATTACACATCCAACTCAAATGTAAAGATATTCATTGGAAAGAGAGTTGCCAAAAGCTTAGAAAGTTTCAGCTGACAGTGTCCACACTACAATTTAAAAAGGCTTAAAAATTGGCCAGATTTGGTTAACAATAAATAGCAAAGCCCCTTTCTGACACAAGGCTAGTCTCAGTCACTCCCACCTTGTGTCAGAAATGTGAGTTCTTTTGTATTATATAGGATGGGATAATTTCATGACAACTGATGGGTGTTACCCCAGAATGCCCTATGTGAGAAGCATAGTTATTTTTAGCAAGGTATAAAAATTTTAGCTGAAGAACATCCAATCTCTAATGTTTTATGGCTGAGACATTGCTCTAGAAAATGGGACATACATGTTAAAATCCTCTGGAAGATCAGAAAATTGAGTCCAGCTTTCCAGTTCTGGAAGAAAGACCTAACTGGTAGACTGTCTGGAAATAAATGGGAAGTTACCAACTTTTAACTTTCTTAAAATTCCTCTTCATTGACTTTCATTTTCTTGAATGCTTAAGTGCTAAAAAAAAGGAAAAAGGAAAAAACCCAGCATTTTTGGGTTACCTTCAGTCCAAATCCCAAAGGTTTTTCCTCTCTCTCTTCCCATTTTCCCAGGCAATTTGAATCTTGGAGGTTCCTATGTGTGCAGAAGGCAATATCTGGCTGCAAACCTCATTCTTAAGGGACATAAGAGACTTGGCTAGCAGTTTCAGTGAACCCAATTTGGAAAATGGATTCTAACACAATATTTGAGATAGTTCAAAAAAGATGGGTGGGGAGAATTTTATAAAAAGCAAATACTTCAGGCACCAAAAAAAAAAAAGTTAAAAACCTATTTTCCATAGAAAAACAGTATCAATTGAAGGTGTTAGAATAATCCTAATAACTACCCCAGTAAAATACGTATTACACTGACTTTGACTTTTCATGCCTTAAACAGAAATGCGCCTCTTTTCTTTCTGTCTTATTTTTAATTAGATAGAATTTTCCTACCACATTGTCCAAAGGTAGAGGAAATCATATAATACCCCTACCTTCCCTTTGGGAGAAAAAGTGTTAAGGAGTTTTTCATCTTGAGCTTTCTTTTACTACAGATGACAACACATGGTTTTACAAGTCAAGGTCACATTTTGCTAGTTGTCATGGTGAATGAAAACACATGGGAAATTGGGCAGATAGCATTTAGTTTGGCTTTCTGGAAGAAGTAACGTACAAGAAACCCTGTCATGAAGAGGCTGTATTCAGCCAACCTCTGGTACCTTTAACAGTCATCTACTTAGCATTCACGTTTAAATAGGTAATGAACCTTTTCCTCTCACCAGCTGTAAATCAATACCATCAATGTGTTCCTTGAGAAAATCATTAACAAATTCTATAAATGCCTGACCAGTAAATAGAAGGATTTCCATTTCAATTGTCCATGGAAAGAAAAGAAACTCTTTTTGTAACATATTCAGAGCAAGTTCTAGTTATGCATTGCAACCATTTTCAGGATAAACATTGCAAAAGACATAAATGACTCAGTGCTAAATGTTTTCTGGGGAAAAATAATCTTATATGTATCTATGACCTCTTGACATTTTTCTTTAAATTAGGAATGGAAAGAAACAAAAAAAAAAAGAAAAATGCATTTCAAAATAAATCTTTCTTTTTTTCTAAATATCTTGACGGGGTACCTATGAAAAGCTTTCTTAGAAAAGTAGCTGAACTACTGTAGAGGAGGTTCCCCTAGAGAAACTCTCCTGGTAACTGCCTGCTCTACGTACAAATTAAAAAGCTGGCCTGGAGAGCACGGGAGTAGCAGTATGATGAAAGGGCAGCGATAGGCACCAGCTGAGGAAAGACCAATATACGGCTGCTGTTTGAGCTTCCTCTAGAGGCTAAAAATCATTTGAAGACACCTTAAATTGGAGAGCCAGACAGTTTGAATTTTCACTCCTAAGTGAAGGAAAAGAACAAGTTGCTGAATAAAAAGACAGAAGAGTGCCATTTTTATAGATCTGTGCTTCTGTTCACAGAAAAGTCCTTTCAAATCAGGATATTTGGGGTGAAATGATGTAATCTATCAATTTCGACACCAGTAGAAGCTCCTAATACCTTCCTTAAGTCTACCTTCAAGTGATACCAGGCACTTGGATGTGCTTTGACCTGGATAAGAATACCATCAGCTCTTCACTCTATCCTAACCCATCCTTGTAACAATTATATACAGTCCCACAGAAGTCTGGGCTCAGAAGTTCAAAACTTTCCATCGAAAATCCGTCTGTATTTATTGAAAAACCAAACAGCGATGTCACCCCCATGGCTTACCCTTGTTGTAAAGGGAAAATGGTCCTAAGAGAGAAAGATTAGCATGTATTTGCTGTTAGTTAATGGGAGGAAAATAGAGCCAGAGAAAAAAATTCATCCATAAAACTAACACTTGAGTAGCTCCTTCAGGTTACATGTCAATTTTGCCCAACCACTCTGAATCAGAAAGGTTTCCCCTACTCCCATATCGTCCTCCCAGATCCTCCCATTTCTGCCCCTATCCCCAGGAAGGAGTATGTTCCAGCTCTGTTAGAAGGACGGCTCCTTCCAACTCCCTTTTGCATTTTGTTTTGTCCCTTGCATTTCAAAAACAGTGATTTAAGGGATAATCTGACATGTTATCTATGTAGGGGCATGGTATGGATACAGGGACCCCAATTACTGTGAGCACATCCTAAAAGAATAAACCTCTGTAATAAATTCCCTGATGGTCCAAAACAGGGAATGAAGAGAAAAAGTAGAATAGAAAAGCAAACACCAAGCTGCAGTTTATGGCGAGACTGATTCAGAAAATACTATTTTCTAAGGCAGGCTCACAATTATGTATTTAGCTCAGTATTTTTATATGGAAGTGATGAATCCCATGTTTTTTCCTGGTTGCAAGGAGTGTCACAGCTGACACATGGCTGTACAAGAGAAACAACAAAGCTGGTGTTCATATGAATTCCCTGAGCACTCAGAGGGATGGTGCAAAGAGTGAGTGAGTTTAAATGGTAACATCTACTGACCCCAGAGCTCCCTAAGCAGAAAAAAAAAAAAAGAAAATGAGAACAAGGATTTATAACATCAGTGGCAAATTCCTTATTAGTGTGTTCAGACAGCCTCACGTGCAGTAGTGGCTTTGGTGCACTGTTTTCTGACAGCTCATGCCGGAGCCATTTTGTAATGTTATAAGGATAAGTAGCCAAGAGGAGGGAGAAGGGAGCCAAGCAGACTATTATAATAATTCATATTAACCTTGTAATATGTTCTATCATTGATCATAAATGAAGAAAGATTGTCACATTGTCCTATAATATGTGATTACTTGGAGAGAAACTTATCAGATTTGTAAGCATGGAGAATAGAATCATATAATCATAGGACCACAGAATGCTTTAGGTTGGAAGGGACCTTAGAGATTATCAAGTTGCCATGCCCCTGCCATGGGCAGGGACACCTTCCACTAGACAAGGTTGCTCAAAGTCTCATCCAACCTGGTCTCGAACACTTCCAGGGATGAGGCATCCACAGCATCTCTGGTCAACTTGTTCCAATGCTTTACCACCCTCTCCATGAAGAATTTCTTCCTCATATTAAATCTAAATCTACTCTCTTTCAATTTAAAATCAGTACCGACTGTCTTTTCACTACAGCTCCTTGTAAAATGTCTCCCCCAGCTTCCTTGTAGGCCCCTTCAGGTACTGGAAGGTGCTATAAGGTCCCCCCGGAGCCTTCTCTTCTCCAGGCTGAACAAGCCCAACTCTCTCAGCCTGTCCCCATAGCAGAGGTGCTTCAGCCCTCTGAGCATCTTTGTAGCCTCCTCTGGACTCGCTCCAACCAGTCAATAACCTTCTTATGTTGAGGGCCCAAGAGCTGAACCCAGTACTCCAGGTGAGGTCTCATGAGAGAAGAGTAGAGGGGGAGAATCCCCACCCTCAACCTCCTGCCCACACTTCTCCGGATACAGCCCAGGATACGGTTGGCTTTCTGGGCTGCCAGCACACACTGCCGGCTCATGTCCAGCTTTTCATCCACCAGTACCCCCAAGTTCTTGTCTTCACGGTTGCTCTCAATCCATTCGCCACCCAGACTGTACTTGTGCTTGGGATTGCCCCAGCTCATGTGCAGGACTTCGCCTTTTTGAACTTCATGAGGTTGGCAGAGGCCTACCTCTCCAGCCTGGCCTGACCTGTCTGGATGGCATCCCTTCCCTCCAGTGTATTGACTGCACCACACAGCTCAGTGTCATCAGAAAACTTGCTGAGGGTGCACTCAAACCCACTGTCTGCGTCACTGACAAAGATGTTAAACAGCACTGGCCCAAGTAACAATCCATGAGGAACGCTGCTCATCACTGGTCTCCACTCAGACATTGAGCCGTTCACTACAACTCTCTGAGTGTGAAAATCAAGCCAGTTCTGTATCCACCGCACGGTCCATCCATCAAATCCATGCCCAATAGCCCATCACCCAATGGGTGCTGCCGCTGGGAACAACTACAGACACCTTCTGGTTTGGGGTTCTGGATATAACAAGAATCAGGGTCAGGATGCCTCAGGATCCTTTATTTTGTGCATAATGCACGTAACACTGCATAGCTACCTAGTTATTTCATTATTACAGAAATTGTAAGAAAAATATAAAGTATCCAAAATCAAAAGACCTCAATTAATTTCTTCTAAACAGTAAAAATCCTGTCTCTCTCCGTATTTTTATCATGCTGAAATAATGACAGAGCAGTGACAGAGAAATCATTACAACTCGGCCCAAACAGTGTTCAGGCAAAGGCCCAGATTCTCCAAAGACAATGTGCTTCAGGTGCCTAAGTGTGACAAGGGGACAGAGCCTTATTATTAATTGCACCTCTGAAGTGACTACTTCTTCCACCAGCTGCAAAAGGAGATAGTTAAGCCTCATTAGCTAAATCCCAACTCTACTTTGGGTGGTAATAAAGAACATGGTATAACTGTCAGACAGTAATTCTTTCCCCTTGGAATCAATACAACATAAATTGCCCAACACTGGGCCTCTGGGCTGAGGGAAAACTGTTTTTAGGTGAAGCGTGAGATCAGTACACAACTTTTCATCTTTCATCCAAGTAATATTATTTCTATATTGTAATTTGAACTAAAAGCTAGAGAAGGTACCTAAAAATACCATCATGAGAAAAAAGTAAAATAATTTGTGTTGAAAATGCAGCTGAAATGAACACTTTGTTGAAGGGATGAGAATGTGGGGATAATATGAGAAATGGATCAGAAAGCATGGGATAGTGAGCACATCCCCTGGAGGGACAAGGAGGGTTGTGGAAAAGGATGCAAGAGCAGCAGCAGATGTATTCAGATTAAATATACATGTATAGAGAATTCAACCTATTTCATTTTCTTGTTCTTAAAGCAGAAATAATTGTCCAATACAAAATACTGCAGACAAAATTTGCACAGAACACCAACATTGGCATACATTAAAGAAGATAGAGCACATATACAAAGTGATCCCAAGTATTGTATAAGATAATCTTTACAAAAGACAAAATTGATACAAGTTTTGTCTATTGCAGACTTAGAAGACTAAGGCATATGTTAGAATGGAATTTTGAAATTTATTTAGAGTAGTATCTTGAAAACCAAAGTTTCTGAAATGATTTAGTCAAAGTAGGCAAGTAATAGAACATAAGCTTCCACTACGATCTTGTGGCCAAAGCGCTAATATAATCCGTGAATGTATAAATGTAAGAAAAATGGGTGATGACTTCATTTTTCTCTATAGCAAAGATGAATTCACTAAAAAGGTACAGGTATTGGAAAAATTGGAACTTTTAAAAACAGATTCACAGACCTGTTCAAGAACCATACGAAACGCCCTACTAGGAGAGACTTAAATACTTCAACAGATTTAGTCCATTGAAAATAAAATTGAGAGTCACTTGACTACAGTGCATAAGTACATTTATGAGAAGAAAGTAAAAGAAAGGGCACTTTAACAGTCAAAAAGATATGGTAAATGTGGAATGCTGAAGCTGGACATATTTAGATAAGAAATTGTGCACTTTGGGTTTTCCACAGAGAATGAGTGATCAACCTTTGAAACAAGAGAAGTTTTAGAAACTTCTGTTGTTTGAAATCCTCATGTCAAAACTGTGGTTTTTTTCTGAGGGGTTTGATTTTGCCATGTGTGTGTTATGGACTAAATCTAGGACAAAGAAAACAGACATGCCACTTTCACAGATAAATCAAGATACAGTACACTTAGCCAAAGATGAAAAGCTGGGAAAAATGGCACTTCAACTTTAGTTGTTCTCTCTATTTTTAAAACTTAAGGATGCTAGATTTAACCCAAAGCTATAAAGTGTCTGTCAAACTGAATTGCATCTTTTGTTTCATGTACTGCTTTACCAGCATGATTTGTCTAGCTGTATTCAGCTCAGAGGTAAAACTGTGAGATTTAATGGCTTTGATTTACAGGTCTGATGAGACAATAAAATGATCTCGTCAGAATTTTAAGTCTATATATCTATCAATTTATTCTTATTAACAAAAGAACTTTGCATGCTGATGTTTATCTACTGCAGTTTAATAATCTTCTTTTCCTAACAATAATTAACAAATATGCTGATATATTTCACTTCATTAAAAAAACCCTTTTTTATCTGCTTACCTGAACTGCTGAAAAAGCACATCCATTCATGTATAAATTATTCAATGAATTTGAAAATAAAGCTTTATGTTTAAATTAGCATCCCGTATTCTGCTCCTGATGATTCCCTGTCTTCCCCAAAAGTGACATGAATTGTGATGCTGGGTACTGTGTACTAGTTTTTCAATGACAGGGCATGCTTTGAAGCAAAACTAGTTGACAAAAGCATCATCAAAATTGTGGGTACCCTGGCAGCAAATACTGATGATTCTCATGAGAAATTTTCTTAGGAACCTGAGGAGCAACAGGAAGAATTTGTAAGTTGGGGGAGGCAACGCTAAGCTCTTGGCAAAGTTCTCTTTTTATACTTAAATTCTGCTCTTCAAGATACCCCTCTGCGAGACAATGCAGGCGTCAGACTTCACTGTCTGTTACTGCAAAACCGGGCTGCCTAATCTGTATAGGCAGAAGACAGAGCGGAGTCGCGGAGTTTCTATGGAGATGAGAATTGGTGAGGAAGTGCATTTTCTCCCGATTCATCCAGTCTTCCTGATCTTAAAAGGGACCATTATAGCCATTTATCTCTCTCTGAAGAAATGATGATGTCTTTGGGAACAACTGCAAAAGCAAGGTTAAGTTTGGCTTCAGATGAAGGTATCTAGAATTTTTTCACCAGGTCCAGCATTTCAAAGCATAGTTCACAACAGCTTTTGGTTCTTAGACCTGACAGTATATGCCAAATATAGATAAGCTAGTAGGCTGGTTTTGACTCTCAGTAAGGGGTAACAGAGAAAAACATTTCTCGAGGAACAGTAGTCTCATTAACACTAACTACGCTACCAAAATGTTGTACACTACTCAAACTCCACAAAGCAGCTTGCTGAACACCACTGGATCTTTGGCCGGCACATGTAGGTGCCAAAACTGTCTGAGTAACTAATTCAGACATGTAATCAGGAAAATTGGAGGCACTTTACGTGATGATTTGTACACCTGAGAGATGCTGGGCAAATTTGAGTTAAAGTTCTCCACTTTCAGAATACATAGGGTTACTCAAACTTTGGTTTTCTCCCTCTCTTCTCTGCCTCTTCCAGGGATTCTTTTTCTTTAGGAAATGAAATTTATAACTGGAAAAGGAAATTGTTTGCAGGAAGAGAGAGCTACAAAGTTGGATTTTGCTTTTTAAAGCCACTTGTTTGGCTGCTGTTACTTTTCATGGGTTTGAGGCTGCTCCCTTATCTACACATGTATCTTTTGAGAGCCTGTAGACCAGAGAGAGGAGTTAAAACATACCTTGATGGAGTCATCAAAGAGAAATATATATGTCTGGCTTCAATTTAGCTCGGTTCAGGGACATAATATATGTGGTGGGTGACACTTATTTTCAGGGTCTTGTAAAGAAATATGCTTCCCAATTTGTATTCTGATATAAAAAAAAAAAAAGCTTTTCTTTTCAAATCTGTAAAGACCAGATGTTTTCACAGGCTTTGTAGCACGAGCTGAAGAGGCTGAACGGAGCCCTTTGCCTTCCTCCCCCCATGCTCTCCCTCGGCGGTGGCGGTGCATCACGGAGGTACGTGAGCCAGATCAGTTACCTGTGCCCCCCCAGAGAACACCATCACTGCCCCACTCACCCACAGGCTTCTTTATTAGCACTCTCAGCTTTGCAAGCACGTTTTGAGACATGTTTGAATTGAAGATTGATTTACTGAATAAAATAGGCTTTCTAGAAGAAAATGTGACAGTCCCAAGGGAGGAAGGAGGGAGGTGAGGGGAGGAAGCCCTCAGAATTGCAAATTCTGGTCCACTGCTCTGAAAACTCTCAGGGGAGCTCAGGGAAGGTAAAGAGCCTTCACATAAAACAAGTTCCTCAAAAACCAGAAGGAGCGAGGGCTAGAAATTTCCCTAAAACCTTGTAAATCTTGAGGACAGGACTATATATATGTGTATATATATATGCATATCTCACAATGACAGATAACCCGATCACAGTAGTTTCTTCTGAGATTATTCTTAACTTGCTGATGCTCTTTGGCTTTAACTTTTTGCAGTTTTGTTTCATGTCTGATAGAAGCAGGGCTGTATAATTAGTGTTTAGATAATGCAATATAATCCACATGTATTCCAAGGAATTTAATTTCCTAATTTACTTCAGTCTATAGAAAAAATAAAATCATTTAGCATTCAGCTCAAAACAGTAGCAATTAATGATTCATTTTTTCAGTAAAACAGATCCTTTTGATAAATGTTCATATACTGAGGCATTTTCAAAAGCAAAAAAGAAACAAAGAATATGACTAGTTGATTTTACTACTAGTTCACGGTTTCAGAAGTTAATATTGCAGTGTAATATTCTGTGTGTTTTGTAATATACATAATAAATCACTTATTTATGAAAAGATTTTTCTTTTTGGATCTACTTACCTCAGATTTTGAAGTTTTTCTAAATTAGATTGCTACCTTTCTCTTCTTTTTAGTAAATCAGAGATAGTTCAGCTGTGGTAGACATAGAGTGTTTTATTTGCCAGGTCCATTCTCCCTTTCTCCCCTTTCCCCACAAGCCAGTTCCTCAGTCTGCTTGCCAGGACAATTCAGGAGCCGTGTTTTCCTTGTGCAACATGTATCACCTCAGCCTTTTGTGGTTATCCATATTTCACAGACAAAAATCAAGTGAAAATACAGAGCCACCATTGGAAGTTTTTTTTCTTACGAAACAGGGACAGCAGGCCTAAACTCATTAGAAGTTGTACAAAAATCAGCAGGTCAGAGGAGGCAGGAAAATGTGGCCTTTAGTAGATACAGACTGTAGTACGTTAATCTTTTCCAGTTCAGATATTGAGGCTAGTATCACAACACCTATGAGGAACAGCACAAGGGATTTCTCTTAAAGAAAACAAGGTGTCACTGTGGTCTTCAAACATTGCTTTTACAACCCACATGCCTCAGGTTTGTGGCAGCTCTCGTTTGCTGGAATGCACCCAGGAGAAAGCTGAGGGAAGGGCATGTCTGTTTTCAGACCCAGCCTCTGCTCCTTCAGGAGAGCTACAGCTGTGGGTCAGTACGACCCCCAGCCAGGGGCAGAAAGTGGTGCAAGAAGGTCATGGAAGAGAAGCCCAGAACAGGGCAGAAGATAGGTATTGCAGAGAACAGAGCTATGTGAGTTTATTTATTATAATGGGTTTCAGTATACAGAGGCATACAAATCACTGCCCGCTAGTTTTCACATTAAATACTGAAAAAAAAGGCTAATATTGGATCTCAACACAGCAGCCAAAACACATGTCACTAATCCAAACTTTTATAATCAAATTGAAGGAGCTGGCTGGTGTAATAATAACTATTACTGTCAATAATTTCTTCATGGCGTGACACTAGATAAGCCAAAGTAGTAACAATTCCTCTAATCTACATGCAGAAGCCATCAATGGAAAAAAAAAAAATTAAACCAGTCCATACTCCAGTGTGATTGAAGATGTATGACATGTGAAAACATACTGTAAAGAAGCCCAACTCTGCTATGCATTACTGAGTGCAGTAAATTTGACACATCACAACTGTACGTGTAAAGATTTGTAACGAGAAATAAATGTCATCAAGTTCTGCGTTTCTGCTAAGGTGTCAGTTTCAGAAGACAGAGTAGCTCATCCTTTGCGATGAGCAAATTCTTCAGGCAGCTGCTGTCCTTTACGCCTTCTTCATCTCCACCAGACTAGAGGAGGGTTTGTAAGAACCAGCAAAGACCAGCAAGAAGAGTGGCTCATATGAGGGACTACAGCTCTGGATGTGGCAGAGATGTTCCTGCGTCTCAGCGAGGTACTCCTGCTACCTATGAGGACTGCCTTCTTGGGTGCCTTCCAGGAAGGTGTTAGGGGAAACATGGAGAGAAGCTAAAAAAGCTGCCGCCAAATGCGGAGAGAAGCAGCAGCAACCCAAGCAGGGTATATGCACTGTACAACAACTTTTCAGTTATGCCCAGGCTTTGCAGTTCCCTTCTGATTGTTTTCTTTTTCCACCCAGATCTTTTTATACTTTCCCCTTCCACCTCCGTTTTCTTGCTTTTCTGTGCCCTCCCCCTCCTTTCCAACTTTTATCTTCACAATCTTTCACCCCTTCTTCATTGACCAATGAGTTTTGCTGTAATCTTTCTGTCCCCTTCACTTTTCCACTCAACCTCTCCTCTGGCAGCTCTCTTGCCTGTGAAGTTATCAAGCTCTTCAGGAGAAAACTACTGTTTCTTCTGAGACCATGATGCCGTGAAAACTAACATCAGACCCAGAAGCAGTAAAGTTTTGACCCAGAAGAGGTCACACAACTGTGCTTCGGGAGCACCTGATCAGGGGTTTATGCTGACTCTGCACCCATGTTAAGAGAACAGGCTGCAGTTGGTTTGGCACAACATGGGGTGGTTAGGGGAAGATGATACCGAAGCTGGCATAAAGCCAACCAACATAAAGCTAAATTACCAACATAAAAAATAGAGTTGAATTTGCAGAATAATTTCATATAGCGTCAGCATTTTGGCTTTGGTGCTTTTGATCCAGTAGTGGGAGCCCTGAAGCAGGATTTATTGTGTTCTTGAATGACAGCCCAAAATTGCAGAGCACCTAGCAAGATGAAGCTTACCTGAGCTTGCTCTTTAGGCGCTTTAGGAAGAGGCAGCATTTTGTTATTAATAGTAATAGTAGTAATAATACTAATAACTACTCTGCACATTAAGCCAACAGCCATTCAGGTGGTGCCTAAGTTATTGAAACTAACCTGGAAACCTAACCAACTCAAACCACTCTCTCTGCTTCCTTGAGGGGAAGGCCTCTACCCCCAGCATGGTGCTGGAGAAGGTGGAGAGGTCTCTGCACCTAAGCTGCTTTTATCTACCAAGTACTCTTGAGGAGTGGGTCAATCCCACGTGGAAATCACTCACACCACGTATTTGTCCCAACATGCCTGGAAATGGTCAGGAAAATGAAGGTAGAGGATTGCTCCTTGTCTGGAGCTGCTTCACTACCCCGTCAATCTGTTGATCAAAATTTCATCATCATTTCTCTACAATAAATACTGAAAGTCTATGAAATGTTGCAAGCATTGCATAACAGGAATAAACTTGAACTGGGAGCCCTGAAAGGTTAGCTGGTCTGACACTCTGCTTGAAAATCCAGCTTCTGATTAGGTGACAGAGCATCCTGTGGTTCCAGTCTCTTGGGATCTGGTATGTATTGTCTGAACACACAGTTGACCACGTAGCTTACTGCTTTCAGTAGGCTTTCCTCTAGACACCCGTATCTCTGCCCAGGGTCGCCCAACAGACCTGTACCCACATGAGCCTTGCAAGGTCTGCAATGTACCTGTGAGACACTAGGCACGTGGTCCTTGCAATCTACAGATGGTCTGTGAACAGCAATGGTGTCAGCTAAAAGCCTTGACAGAGGGCCAAAGTCTCCTTTTTCCATTCAGATAATATTTCTACATGGGGCAAAAAGAAAAAAAAAAAAGAACAAATTGTACACAGGGTAGCCCTAATTCTACAAGTTTAATCTGCTGTTGTGTCAAAGATATCACATACTGTTGAAGGAAAATGGGCTTAACTGTGCTCAGCACATAGAAATTCAGGCCTTTTCCTATGACTCAAAGTGAGTTGCTTAACCACAGACCCCAGAGTCCGTGACAGTTCAAGCACAGTCAGTTTTTATATGTCTGAGTTCTTAGACGACAGGGACTTGGCTGGGCTGAACTGTGGGTAAAATTAATTGTAGTCCTTCGTCATCTTAACTCTGCTCCTCGGAGGGCGAAACAGCCAACATGAGAGAATGAGCTGTGGCATAGCTCAGAGCCACAACAAATTCTTACTAACCATGGAGCTTTTTCAGATACCTGCATCTGGACTGTGGTGTGGAGTACAATGGGATTTAATAAGTCCCAATAAAATTGGCAGACAGCCCTGCTCCTAGAGAGGGGCCATATATTTAAGAACTATGCAAAATATTATGCAGTATGCATGTGACCAAATTCTTTGTAGAGGAAAATCCCTAGGACTGTGTTAAATTAAATAGGATTATGGCTTTCACTAATCTCTATCCAGTGTGACCATACAAGGGTATTAGTTTGATAATATTTAAGGACTTAGCTCTACAGCAGCAGTGATCAGCTGTCTAAGCTCAGCAACAGTGTTGTCAGTGAAAATGTTAACTATTAAAGAGATTGTTATTTACATGGCCCAAATTAAACATGTGACACTCACCAGCTGGCAAATTAAGCACAAGAAAGTTATGCATAGGTCAAGGCAATTTTTCCTTTTAGATCAAGTAGAGGAAGCGAATCGTAGGATGTGACGCCTGCGAGCAGCACTGCTGAGCCCTTTTCTTCTGAAGTTATGGGAATGCTCCCATCAACTTCAATTGGAGTGGAGGCAAACCAGTGTGATGCTATCAAAAACCTCATCCTTGGTCCCGAAACCTTTTTCCCAAGTGGCACAGATGGATTGTTAGATAATTTAGCGATAGAGCATGGTAACTAAGCTGGGAGCATTCCTTGTCAACCTGGCATTTGTTTACCAGGAGTTACTCAGGTAGTGGTATCAAGATACTACAGCTGTCTCCAGCCACAGAAATCAGAGTTAACCCTGTGGCATACCCTGCAGACACTGACATTTTAACAGCTATCTCTGAAAAACCAAACTGATAACTCTCTGAGCCTGTTTCTGCACAGACACAGACACATGTGTATCACATATACATATAGGCTCAAATGGAAACATTGTGAGCCTTCTTAAATGTAAATCCTAGTAATGCAGTATGAAAAGCGTTCAAAATAGAAAAAGGATCTAAGACACAGCTCAGTTTAAAAGTCATAGAAATTTTCCCACTGATTGCAGGGAACAAAGATTTTAACTACCTGTATTGAAAGTAGTATTATTTCAGTAAATGGATGATATAATCAGACTATTCTATTTTTTTTAACCACACCTTAATATGTTAAAACTGTAAAAAGCCTAATATTACATCCTCAATTATTTTGTTAGCATAGATTTTTTACAAAAAATAAAATAAAACTGACAGCCAGCTTTCTTGAAGAGAACTCTTACTCAAAGAATGGGTGATATGAACATGACACTTTTTCTATTGTCACTCTGCTCTTAAGGTATTCAAATCTGTATATTCTTAATAGTAGGTAAAAACGTTTTTAATGCTTCAGTTACATATTCTACGGTCAATAGGTTTAGCATCTTCTCACATCTCTAACACTGGAAGAAGACTCTACCCGAAGGGCTACGTTTTTAAAAGAGACATCTTTATAAATCTTCTTAAGGATAACTCTGCTGTCTGTGCAAGTGTAGCAGAGCATAATGATCTGAAAATAAAGTATGATTATAGTGTGGGCTGCAGAATGATCACTCAGAATAATACAGAGCAAGAGATGTAGTGGGTTAATTCTTAGCTTCCAGACAAGACTTACAGGGTTGCCAAGACATAATATCCATTGTGTTTAAATGGAACATTCATGTAACAGAGGTCAGCCAGGGACACAAGAGTGGGAGCCTCCTAGCACACCCTTCCAATCCCTCAGATTGGGTCTGGTCTTTGCATAGTCCCATCAAGGCAGACCTAATCTGTCCCGTCATACTAAAATCCCCTTACATGAGCAGCTGGCTATGTAATATTAACTGGAAAGATACAATGCCCAAAGGAGCCTTACTGACTTGGGCACTGCAGACAACTTCTGCAAGGTGAAGATTGCCTGCAATGGAGGATGTTCTTCAACTCGCTATAATATCACATTACTTCTAACTGCAGAAATCGTTAGATCTTTCACATGCAAATACAGCTATGATTCATCCAGTTACTCTCTACATGCTTCATAAGTTCTGAGTGAACATTTTATTCTTGAATGAGTTCATTGGTATGCCATGTGATTGACTGACCCAGATTAAATATCTAGGAAATTTCTTAGGATACCCCAGCTGATATTTTTCTGGCTTAGTCAAACAGCCAACATCTCAAACAAAAGGGGTTAAAGAAATACAAACATGAGTTGGAGTCTTACCAAATTTCCTTAGACAGTTTCTCCCAGAATCATCAGGAAGACTGTTTATGCTTCCTTAAGCTTTCAGTATGCTTTCCAGATGGATGTTTTGAGATCCCAGCTTTGTAAGCAAAACCATCCAACTGAAATAAATGTGTGCCTGGACAGGTTCTTCATTGTACCCTGGAGCCACCTGAACTCATGGCAACTCCCAAGGATTCATACAGCTATGCCAACACTAGGGCTCTTCTCCAGGAGACACACAAGCTGTGTCTGCTCTTGTCTTGGTTTTTCATATTAAAACTCAGAGAAAATTCTGGCCTAGACAGCACAATTTTAGGCTAAAAATACTTCTTTATCACACCTACAATAATACCAAATAGTTAAATACTATACATTTCATTCAGAATAGGAATCAGCAAACCCATTAAAGTTCATGTCACTACATTTTTAAACATGAAGAGATGTTTTCTAAAGGCCTGATCCTGATTTGCACCAGAAAAGCATCTGTCTCCTCAGTAAATTACTACACCATGGGATGACAGTAATGGTAATATTAATGATAGCTGTTTCCAGAGCTGTGTGCTGTAGGTGTGGGAAAGAGCTGTTGGGCAGGAGCGTCTCTCCTTGTGAGGAGGGATTCATAGATACCACAAAATCTTCAGGTAGTCCTTGAATTGCTGTAATAGTGCTAAGGGTGACAGTGGGTCTTAGCACAAACAAATAGTACTGAGACGTAAAATACTTTCTCAAGTGTCAATCTTTCTTAAGTTCACTGAATTCAGAGGAGAGACTTTGGTTCACTCTTATTGGTGTTGAGCACTGAGGCATATTTGCTAGCAGTTACTTTGTCTGGGGAAAGACAGCTTCCATTTTACTAGAACAAGTAGAAAATCCTCTGCCTCCATGCCTGATAACCTAAACAGAAACAGAACAGCCTATTTGCATTAAAAAAATATTATCCTTCTATCAACTCATTTGCAGTGTTGTCACTTACTTGAACAGGAGTAGGGTAGAGGTTATCACTGTATGCTTCTTTGTAATTGTTTTTATACATCAAGCATTGCCAGGGAACACCTGTGTGTTTTGGCTTAGTTTTTTATCTTTAGGAGATTTTTTTAAATACTAAGAGAAAAAAACAGAAAAGAAAAGAAGCTTTAGATATATCTATACCCTCCTATCCAATGTGTCAAAGCAAGTTCTAAAGACATGGTACTAACTCATGACACATTTTGAACATGGAAAATACAGGATACAGTGGTACGCATAAATGTGTACCATTAAATTGTAAGAACAGTCCCTGCAGTGCTTTCAACCTGGGCCAGCTAGAATTTTCCCAGCAGTGACTGGGCAGAGTCTGGGAACTGGCACGGTGCAGAGACAGGCAGTTTGCAGGTGGTCATTGCTCAGAAAATAATGTAATCAGGTAGATGCGGGATGCTCCATGCCAGCCTCCCCAGTGCCACAGAGCATTCATTGCCATTTTCAGTTCTACTAGCATAACTATAAGCCATGTGTTCTCTTTTCTGTCAAAAGAATAGGATGCAGAATGTTAAAAAAAACCCCAAAGATGTATGCCAATATATCAGCTTATGCTGAGTTTTAAGGTGCAAAGTAAAAATAGGCTGGTAATCATACTGTTATAGATGCAGCTTAAAGGCTAAATTCATCCTTGTTCTAAATTCACTGACCTTTATTTGTATGCCAGTTCAATAATAATAAAATATTGGCAAATAATATTTTTTTGCCAATAAAAAGATAAAATAAGTTTCTCACAACCTTTGAGCAATGCTTTGTCATCCAAAAAGTTAGGTTATAATTAAAAAGCTTCCAGAAGAATAAGTCCTCTTAAGATGGATAGGTATGTCAGGATCCAGCTCCCACAGTATAATATAGTTGTTTACTTCATTTGTGGAAATGCTACCATAAACTTTCCTGGTGAAAATTAATTCTCAAGACATTGAAAAAAATCAATTACCAAGCATAGAGCTTTCTTTCTAATGATGTTACATACTGAAAATTCAATCTGGATCATGGAATTATGGTGTGGACTTCTTCTAGATTTATGAGTGTACCATTTAAAGGTTTTGCAGGTAACAAACTGCTCAGTCCCATTCAAAATAATGGTACAGAACAGAATCTGTCTCTGTAAGCACCACTTGGGACTAAGAAAGGAAATGGAGACCACTTTACTTTTTAATCATTATATTCCTTCCCCACTGCTACATCTATCATTCACGTTAGTGGCTGTAACTCCACAGAGTAGTAAACACCTCCCTGTTAGAAAGCCATTTATAAATCGTCATTTTTCTGACTTCAATGACATTTGTCTGTATAAGATGCTTATTCTAGCTCTGAATTCCCAGCTATCTAAAACCAGTTTTACACCCAAGATGAATGTCGTAGGTTACTTAAAGAATTTGTTAAATATTCAAAAGACCAAAAGTGACTAGCTGTCATTTACAAGCACAATATTTATCACACAATATTACACTAAGAAACCACAGAATGAAACATGTTATTGAAACTCATTCTGTTGCAGTGTGGCTTTGGCTTTTTGGAGGTGCACACAGAAAGCAATTCTTCATAGGAATTCCATCAGAGCATAAACTGGAAGGATTTCAGAGGTTGTGTCAATTGCAAGTCATTGTAAGTCCTTTTCACTTGCACCATGAAACACGGTTTCAGCTGTTAGGGCCTCTCTAAACCACAGTGTACTGGCTTTTCCTTCAGTGAAACTAAACAAAGTACCCCCTGTTCCAGTGTGAACGTGATTCAAGCAGTCGTCTGGACCTAAGGACACACTATCAAATCGACAAACCGGGAAAATGTGAAAAATGGATATCAGAGATCAGAGCAAACAGCAGCATTTGTGAAACAATACATTCTTCTTAGACAATGTTTATAAACAATACATTGTTGATCTGAATACTTCAGCAGTGACCTAATATTTAGAGGACAGAGATATGAATACTAAGTCGTCTCTGTGCCACAAAGTACATCTTCTACCTATTGTTCTTACTGAGATAAACTCCTTGCCTCTTTTATGCTCTCAAAAGACTACAGACTTAGAAGGATATGGGATAATAATGACAAGTGATTAAACACAGAAGTAAAAGACGGAAGTTTGAGATAAACACCTTAGGAATTTTGAAATTTAGGGTGAAAAAATGATAGGTTAAGCTAAAGACAAAATCACTGAAACCTAAGCCAATTATTAGAAACACAAAGTGGTCTTACTAAGTCTCTGTACTGCAAAGCTGCAATAGTTCTACTGAAAGTCAAATCCACGGTAGAGGGGTCTTAGTTGAGACTAAGTGCAAGAATAATGTACCAGTATTACATTATGAAATTCTATTAGAATAGTTAATTGCCCACATTTACAATGATTTCATAATCTCCCATTACGGCAGCTGCAGGGAGGAGAGCGAGCAGGGGGACATGTGAATTCTTGGCACTGAAATCACAGAATCTATGTTAAAGGCTTATTAAGCCTATTTAATCCTTCTCCCTGCTGATTCTGGATTGTCCCCCATTGTACACTTCCTAGTGTTTTGTCTAACCTAGTTTTAAATATCCCAAGCAATGGGAATGTCTTCAGTTCCCTTAGGAGATTACTTCAAGGCTAATGGATTTCACTGGCAGAGACACTTTTTGATATCCTGCCTACATTTGCCCTTACTTTATTCCTTTTGATTAAGAAAGTTTCTTGCCTTCTGTCTTTCATGTGAAAGATGTGAGATACCCCGTGAATATTGGAAATTCCACCCCTGCCCCGTTGTTACACTTGTAGGCAGTTTTCAATTGAGGGATCTAGAGGATATCCATCCAGATAAAGCCAGTAGCAAGCTGCCAGTGATATTAACCATCAGTATAGTCATACTTTCTTCTCTGGCTGCTGCTGTGCCACTAGAAGTGGTTTCCATATGCAGCCCTCAGCCAGCTACTTGTCACCACCCTCTTCCTAGAGGTTATCCACACCCTCCCGTTCCTGATTTTCTGGCTGAGCTATTGCTAGAATTGCTTCTTAAAATGAGCCAGCTTAGTTAAAGCCTGCTTAAACAGTAAATTATTGCTTACCCGTCTTTTTCTGGCTGAAGTGGGCTAGACAGCCCTCCCAGCCACATCTCCTCTAGCTGACAGGAGAGAGGGCAACCCCCAGCAAGCTGGTGGTAACCTCCGCTGTAGCAGAAGAGGGAATGAGAATGCTAACATTCACATTTGCCTCCCTGCTCCCAGCGTTCTGCAGAAGCTGGGAACGACCAGTGATAAGAGAAACCTAGAGTCTGCAAGGAGACAGGCTGAATATACCTGATTAAGCAAGGCGTACCTGAGGTTGGCACAAACATCACCATGGTTGTGCTACAAAAATGAGTCACCATCCCTGGATGTGTTTAAAAGACAGGTGGATGAGGTGCTGAGAGATATGGTTTAGTGGTGGACAGGTACGGTTGGACTGGATGATCTCTAAGGTCTTTTCCAACCCAGTGATTCTATGATCCTATGAAGAAAAAAAATACTTTCTTTTGAAAAAAAACCCCACCATTTTTTGTTCACTAAAACCACATGCTGACCATAACTCTGAGAAGCTCGGAGGACTCCCACACAGCTAGGCTGTGCAGCCCCAGGAACTGTGTTTATACCCACTGTTCAACCTAGCCTCAGCCTAGCCTGACTGAGGATGGGAGGACTGGATTCCTGCCCAACAGGAGAGGCAGGCAATCACTTAAGGTGTTATGTTTCTGTAGAGTAGTTAAATTGTATTAAATAGCAAAGACACTAGGCACCTTATCAATAGAAATCACTAATAATTAGGAAGCGGTGCATTGTTAACCAATGTAACACACTGCCCCTCTCATTCAAATTAGAATTTCTGCCTGTAAACTATAACTGTTATCAGAAAGTTAAGGATTTAGGGCTCTTTAATGGTTTACAAATGGCTGAGGATGGGGTGATAACTGTGTTTTTTCCTAAGCCCGTTCTAAATTATAATGTTTTGCCAACACAGCTATGCCAGTTCCCAGTGTGAAAAATTCATGTCCCCAGCCGATACTGCTATGTTTGCAGAACTCCTGGTGCAGACGCAGCTTTGCCAGAAGGAGAGAGCTTATATTGGCTCAACTTACATCACATAGGGAGGTGGTGTAACTATGCCAGAAAAACTCCTTCTGTCAGTTTGAACAGTATGTACAGCGGGCTGCTCTGCCAGCTACAGCGATGCTGGAGCTGTGGGGTAGACAAGACCGCGATCGCTGTTGCTCCATACATTCACTTTTAATTAGCATATTAATCAACATGCCACATTTGGGAAATACAGCTCATGAAAGACTGCTGCATTTATTGACAGCCTTGGTCTGCATGCCTGCTAATATATCAGAACTGCTACTCTGATGCCTGTCTTGAAAGAATAAACCATGTGCTACTCAAATGTGTATTCTTGGAAACCAGACAGCTAAATTATGACCTCCCTAGGTGTGTTGGCACCTTTGCTGCAGTCATATAATTTTATGTTTTCTTGTTTCCCTGCTTGGCATCTACTAGCTTCCAGACCTTTATTTTGGAAGTATAGCTCATCCAATCTCTTTGGACTCTGTCAAAGATATTTTGGGATTGATTGTGATCTAAGTTTAACTGACAAAGCTTTTTATAAAAAAAAAAAAAAAAAGTTCAGTAAATTCTCTGAAGTGTCCTTAATTTGTCTTTGATGCCATTTTCTCCAAAATATGACATCAACTGCGTGCACATGACTCTGAATGCTACTCATGCCTGAAATATATATAGATAGATACTGATTTCAGCAGTTGTTTTCAGTATCAGCTGGTTCCTTCCTCTGGCTAGAGCCATGTCTCGCAGTTCTTTCCGGTGCTGTGTGACCTCTGTGTTTATGTCTAATATCCTGTCTCCATTTACCACTGAGCTGTAATATCATGTACACTTGGTAACATTTATGAAATGTATATGTTGTGCTCTATACTATGAAAACTGAAGATAAAATATTCTTAAATGTGTTATGTTGTGTGGTTGGTTTTTGTTTGTTTGTTTGTTGTTGGTTTTTTTTTTAATGTGTGGTTACCCATTTTGTTTGAATTTTCCTAGAAAGTGCAAACCAAAACTCAGTAAAGCCAGCAAGGTGTTTCCCATGCAATACAAGCAACAGAAGAATTGCTTAAGGAAGCAATAGAAAGGAAAACCTTCAAAGTACTGCCATGGGAGTGTTCATCCTAAACTCATTGGTATTAGCTGCGTCTTCCATCATCAGTTATTTTTGCTCTACCTTCCATAATTGTGACAGAATCAATTGTGATAATTCAATCTGAAGAGAAAAACATCTCTGTCTAGAAAATGGCAGTGGAGCCTGGCCTTTAGGAGAGCAGGAGAGAAGTTTATCATTGTCGCTATTAGTACTGAATCTGAAAGTCCGACACAAATCTGGACACCACCTTAAGCACAGAAAAGCTGATACCTACAACGGGAGCTAGAACTGGAATCTGGTAAATTCCTGACAGTTCATGTTTCTGTAGATAGTATCATACCAGTGGTTTTAGGCCAACAGCTCTTTAATTCCCAGTGCTTAGCTCTTTCTAACTACGCTATCTTCTGTGTGGCACCACTGGATGTATCTGTTGAAAAAAATATGAAGGAGGATCTCATCAACCCCAAAGCATCAATGAATCCCAAATGTCTCAGCCATGTGTGTACCAACAGGTGTGGAATTAGAGCAAGTGGAGCAGAACTTAGTTGGAGTAAGGAACATGTGAAGAAAAATGGCCTTCAGGATTCTGACATGTCTGTCTCTGGCAAGTAAATCCGTAACACATTACATACATATGACATTAACACTAGCTATTAACATGTGTAAAAAGTTCTACTAACAGTGGATGCACTCAGAATTAACAGAAAATACTATCATTTCTGTGATCATCTATCTGGAAATGTTAGAAAATACTGTTCTTCCAGCCTGTATACCACACAGGGATCTACCGAATAGCACCTTTAAACTGGTAGGTTTATATGCATTTGAACACCATCTAATTTCAAAACAAATTGTACAAATAGTATGCTTAAATTAATGAAGACAGCAATTCCAGTCTAGAATTAATGCTTTCCACACTGAGAGCACACTGGGATGAAACTTCCAGTCTCACTGTGCATCAACATCAGGGAAAAGAGCCCGTAATTTCTTTGAATTGTGAAAAGAAACAAGATCACTCTCCTGCTATTCTTTTACAGCCATTTCATTTCCTGACTGTAGAGCTTACTTTAAAAGTTTGCTAATAACTTAATTAATTAACAAGCTTAGACTCTGAGGTGCTTACTCCTGCCAGTCTCCGCTTTACACAGATACGACTGTATTAAATTGGCTTTGTCACAGAACTGTTCCCTCTTCTCCCATCCCAGCAGTGTGACTCGATCTTAGTTTGTGGGCAAACTTGGAAAGGTCATTTAAAACCTTGGGGTGAGATTCCCCTCTATGTCTTAATTATTATGAGCCAAACTGCAAAAAGTTATAAAAGGAGTTTAAGGATGAAGAAATCTTTTAACCTACACAAAGGCTTCTAATACAGAAAATGAAGCAAATACTAAAACCCTTTCACACACTGAAGAGGTGACAGTGCAGGCAGGCCACCTTCTTCCTAAGCTATTCTCACTCAGCAGGATTGCTACATTTCAGAGTACAAGGTTATTTGGAAAGAATATGTAGGATCAGCCAATTTGTTAACCTCTCTGCTAATACTGCCAATTGTGGTGGTGTTTGTAATGCGGGCACCTGTTCAAAAAAAGAGCAGAACAGAGACAACTCCCTTTACAAAAACTTTTCCATTTTGTGAACCACATCTTAAAGGAGACCACATCCTTCCCATACAAGCTGTGGGCCACCTTCCATCCCACTAGTAACCAGCTAATATTTCTGTAATAGCTACAGCAACTGAATTTATGAACTCAGCTGAGAAGTAACAGAAAACCCCAAAACATAAACAAACAGGAATGGGAGTTTTCAACTTCTTTTAATTCTATTTACCATCTAGAAATGAGATGGGTACAGCGCTCTCCAGCTGACTGGTGTCCTCTGGCTGACAGCTATCAGACCGGGAGGGACTTGGTCCACCAGGAATAACTACTGTCTGCAAAGAAATAGGACACTGAGCCATAAAAGCTGGGCTACCTGTCACCTGAGTGAGGACATCAAACTGCTGTGCCTGTATCAGGGTACTGGTTCCCTGTGTAACCATCAGAGAGCCACCTCCAGAGCTAGATCTGGAGGGAAGGAGTCACGATGGGATTTATCTGTTGTTTCCACTGACTGGGGAGGAACCCAGGAACCTCAATTTTACCCACTTCCTGCTTTTGGCACAAGTCAGGTGCTTAAAATCTGGCAAGCTTTACCTATCAGCCAATTCTGCAATCTATGTGAGAGGGAAAATACAAGGAACCATAAAAGGCAGCTTGCAAAATCCAGAGATGCTTCGGGGAACTGTTCCAAGGTGAACTTGCTGTGAGGATTCCTGCTCCAACACGCAAACAACATGTGATTTACTGTATCTGTTGCAGTTCTAAGTTTAAAATGTTTACTGCACTCCTAACGTTTTATCCACCCCAAAACAAAAATATTTTCCAACAAACAGAGTGCTGAGCTGGAGCTAACTTCATAAAGTATCTGTTGGTGACTTACAGGGAAAAGAATAAATAAACAAACCAAACAAAAATAGCAGAAACATTTAATTTCCTCCACAATGAAGATGAATTCCTGCAATTCTCTAAAGCTCCCTCAGTGCTCCCTCTCCTTACCATCCCCTCTCTTGTCTCCATCACGTGTTATTTTAAGCTCATTTTCAGTTTGGCGATTAATAACGACAAGCTAACATAATTGCTTTTGTTTGTTTGTGTGTTTTGCCTGGGAAATTCCTTAAGAAACATGTAACAACTGTGCACTGGGGCAGGCCCGATTCGTCTCACAAAGTCCCGAAGAGGGCAGAGCTGCTGCTGCTACCTCTGCAGCAGCAGGAGCGGAAGCCTTCTTCCAAAACATGGGATTGGGGCTGAGGAAGGAGCCGGTGGACTCACCGTGCCCTTTGGTAAAGTACAAGGCCTACCACCCCCTAATGCATCCCTTCAAAAACATCAGCGTGGTTGATATGGGGTTTAGCTTTATAGAAAATAGACATTCTCCAGCTTCAGAACAGAGAACTCTGATCTTCTCCAAGTAAACTGCACGTACAATACTTCTGGGAGGTTATACCAGTGATGAGGATAGATGATTTACTAAGAAATGCAGTCTACAGCTGCACTATAGGAGCCAGAAACCTTTAGCAAATATGTTTTTACAGTTGATTTGCTTTTATAAATAACTTATATAGCTTTTCCAATTGCAAATCTCCACCAGTCTTGACATTTTATTTCAGCCATTGGAAGGCAGTATTCATTTAAGGAACCACAGCTGCTCTGCAGGCAGTCTCAACTCATTATTTCTAATTAATATCCTTCTATATGCAGACATATAAAAAAATCTTTTCTCTTTGTCCTAGTGTTTATGGCAGTGATGTGCCAGACTGCCAGTAAATTTGAAATCTGAGGAGTTTGTTTGCAGAGTCTCCAGTGGAGATCAAAGCTACAATAGTCACTCTCTCACTGAAAACTTTTGCCTGTATCAGGCTTATTGGTAGAGTTGTTGCTGTAAGTACTGAACAATATCTTTTTTCATGAAGGTTGGACTTTTATAACAGCAAAATAAATTAATGCTGTCCAAAAATAAGACAGAAAAATTTCCCCATACTGGAGACCAATATACTTCAGCAAACATTGGTTGTAAAACAAAGAAATATTCTCTTTCCCCAGCTCCCACAGACATGGTTTTCCTCTGATACCTTGTGTGGGAGGCTGAGCTACATCTATTTCCTGATTTATAGGACTCTGGAGGTATCATTGTCCCTCAGTAAGCTAAACCTTTCTGAAGAACACTTACTCATCTATACATCTCAATCATAGTCATTAGCCCAATATTTATGCATGACATTGCCTTGACTATCAGTGTCACCCTTACACAGGTAGGCTCTTGATTTTCCACCTACATCAGTCTAACGTTGCTGTACTTCAGTGGACCCCTTAGTTCTGGGGAAAGCATGCAGAAAAAGACTAGACACGTATTCACTATGAGCCATCGTCCCCATTGTGAAAGTGTGATCACAGCAATTCATACTTTTCTTTTTTCACCTTAATATTGACAGGGTGCTGCTGAATAACAGTAAGTCTCCAATTCCGATTTGGCTTACATGTGCAAAGCCTCCTGTCTGTCACGCCTGCCTCCCAACCACAGCACCTGCTGTAGTACAGTCCTGTGAGCTTCACCAAATACTTCCCAGCATCATACCAGGTCATCCCGTGACTCTGAAACACATCTCTGGCATTGCCAGAAGGCCACGTTGCGTTCAAAACCCTCTCCCTTTTCCCAACCCTGGAAAAAATGTACTTGAAAAAAATGTTAATAGCTGCAGAGTTTTCCACTCTCATTTCAATCAACTCTGAGTCCATCCGCTCAATCTCTATTTAAGGGAGTGTAAAATACTCCAGGTCAATGTCCTTGACAGTTGACTCTTCTTGGATTTCAGTTATGTCATCGGAGACCGTAGGGCTGGGCACAAGAAAGAGGTGAGGAATGACAGAATGAAACAGACCCTCCAGTTCTCTTCCAAGGCTGGTAGGAAAGATACTAAATAGCTTGACACACTTTGTCCTCTCCTACTAGTCAAAGGACACGTAGAGTTCTCTGCCAGTGGCAGCCTTTCCTTCCATAAATCTTATAAAGCCTTTCTTAATACTTTATTTTTCAGTACCAGCCTGATCATCTTCTAACACTCATGCTGCCAAATAAACCTATGCAATTGCTGGATTTATGTGGTGCTAAAAGACCCTATAAGCAAGGTTATCATAAAAAAAGTTCTGTTTGGTTATTTTTCACCATGCTTTTTTTTTTTTCTTCAGAGGAACTAGTCAAAACTATAACTATTTATAACTAAATCTAAAGAATTTACTTATATGCTGTGGACAATCTGTTTAATATGACTGAGCATATTGTGTATGGACAGAAGCTTAAGACAGCATTTTACAATCCCTGTTTATTCTATTCTTAAGAGCGATGTGCAGGCTGTGAAAGCCTCGCCAGGCTGCTGGTCAAGAGACTGCTTCTCAGCTTGCTTTCCCTGCTTACCTGCCATAAAATGCATTCAGAGGATTAAAAAGACTTTCAGTTATTTCTAACTTTTAGCTGTAATTATGGAGTATTTGACAGGGGACAAGGCTGGTGGAAATATTGAGCCTGTTCTTTCCAAGTGGGTTTGGTGCATGTAGATATAACCTAATGAAAGACAAAATTCTTTATAAGAATGAAATGAAGTTGAAATGTGTTTGGTGCTGGGTGAGTTTGCACTAATTTATGATGAGAAAATGATCTGTTACTTCATTGTAATGCTCTTCTGGGTTGATTTTGCAGATTACACATATGACAGCAGAATTTATAAATAAGATTAACTGACTTTATAGCTTTACCTTGTCATTCTTCATTCTTCCACAGAAATATCATGTAGTAGAAATCAACTGCAGATGGTTTAGTTTCCAGAATTTGCAAGAGAAGGCTTTCATAATTAGGCCTGCAACGTTACTGAAATGACCAAGGAGAGGGAGGAAGTGTTCCAGGCCTGGAGCAGATTCCCCAGCAGCCTGTGGTGAAGACCATGGTGAGGCCAGCTGTGTCCTGCAGCCATGAAGGGTCATGGGGGAGCAGAGACCCAGACCAGGGAGGACCCCACACCAGAGCAGGTGGATGCACCCAAAGGAGGCTTTGACATCGTGGGAAGCCCACACTGGAGCAGGCTTCTGGCAGGAGCTGTGGCTCCACAGAAAGAGGAGCCCAGGCTGGAGCAGGTTTGCTGGCAGGACTTGTGACCCTGTGGGGGACCCAGGCTGGAGCAGGCTGCTCCTGAAGGATCGCACCCCGTGGGAGGAACCCACACTGGAGCAGTTTGCGAAGAACTGCAGCTCATGGGAAGGACTCACTTTGGAGAAGTTCATGGAGGACTGTCTTCTATGGGAGGGACAACACGCTGCAGCAGGGGCAGAGTGTGAGGAGTTGTCCTTCTGAGGGGGAAGGTCAGCAGAGTCAGCATGTGATGAACTGACCACAACCCTCATTCCCTGTGCCACTGGAGGAGGTAGAGGAATGGGAAGCAAAGCTGAGTCCAGGAAGAAGGGAGAGGTGGGGCAAAGGTTTTTAAGGTGTGGTTTGTCTCTCATTGTGCTACTCTGATTTGATTGGTAATAAATTAAACTAATTTTCTCAAGCTGAGCCTATTTTGCCCATAATGGTACCTGGTGAGTGATCCCTCCCTGTCCTTTTCTCCACCCATGCACCTCTTGATATGTTTTCTCTCCCCTGACCAGCTGAGGAGGCGAGTGATAGAGCACCTCTGGTGGGAATTTGGCCTCCATCCAGGGTCAACCCACCACAATGTGTGTGTGTGCTTGCATTATGCATGTGTGCATGTATAGGCACATGCCCATTGCTGCTGCAACGTCTCTGGCCTTGGAGCTTTCCATTACCTGTTGTAAGGTAGCCAGAAGGTAACAGTAACTATCACTTTGCCTGTTGCTTGCTGCTCTAACACATTTTCCTTTGATTTCCTCTATTAGTTCTCTCTACCTGTCAGTCAAATGGAAGTTCCTCCTCAATATTAGCAGTCTTCTTGATGATGCTCTAATGAGGGCCAGAGCATTTTTTGCTCTGAGCTCTGAACCTGTTCTTTCTGTCAATAATTCTTCTGTGCCCTATCTTATGCTATTCCTGAAGCTAGAATAATATCCCCTTTAGGCTCCTTCTTCTAAATCCCTATTTGTCCTAAGACATTACACAAACGAAGAATTGGCATTAAGCATTTAGAGTTCACCCATTATTTTTAGTATTAAATGATTTTTCTTCTTTTACATGGTTATGGAATATGGTTAAATGCCACCAGATTCCATTAGTACTTTACCATCACACCTCCCTAGGAACATATTTAGTTCCATAAGTGACTGCCTAAATTCTGCCTCCAAATGGTCGGAGATGCCTTTTTAGTTCAACTTAGAATACAATCAAATGGCAAAATTTTGCATTGAGAAAAAGAAACTGGCCAGTTCTGTTATGGATTATGTAGATACTTACAGTCTTAAGCTAGCAGTTTCAATACTTAAAAATAACTGTAGGCTGCATAAAATGCACAATTGATAATAAACCTTTAAACCAAGGAAATATCTGTGTAGAGTATGCATTCTTTTGCTTTGTCCTAAGATATTTCTTTGCATATCTAAAGCACACTTTTAATTTATCTCTGAAAGAAATGCATGTCCAAAATTAAAGGACAACATACCGTTTTATCATCTATGAATACCTTGTTATGTTACAATGACCAGGCAACTTTCCATCTGTAGTTTTGCAATGAGGTTCCTGGCTGACCCAAAAGCTGTATGTTTTATCTTTGTTGGTCTCCAAGAGCTTAGCCAGGTAAAGCAGTGCAGCTTGAGTTACTTCATCCACAAAACTCTTTTTGAAGTCTTGCCAGCTGCCTCCTTTTGTTTTGAATGATTTGGCAGACATTAGGGTAAAAATAAAATCTTGACTATGCCACAAAACATGTCTAATTCTTCTTTGTTGCAAGAATGCTGTCCCTGTCACTTGTTTTTGAAGAAAATCGCTAGTACTGTACTTACAAACTTATTGTGCTGAGATTTTCTGGGTGGTATTCAGTTAGCTTTGCTGACTGGATCCATGAGGCAACAGGTCAAAGAAAAATCTGCTTAGGTTTGTAGAAAAACTTAGAGTGAGTTCTCAAGGAACTAAAGAAGCACATTGCTCATTGCAACTGCGTGGATTATATCTTTATTAAATTGTAACCTCCATTTTATCTAGTAAACCTCCCTGTGGTTTAGGACTTCCATTTTGGATTATGTGCTGAGATTATGTCTATCTTCTGTGACTGAAGTCTGGCTGTGATAGAATTTCTTCTGTTGATCTTGAATGATCTTGACAAAATAGGCAGTGACATATTAAAGCCAGATCATAACAACATTTCTTTTAATGTGTTCATGAACAACACTAATGCCAGTAACAGGGTGAAAGAAAACTGAAATAAGATAGAATACGGAAACACACAAGGATAGCAGACCATAGTCTCTCATTTGGAAATGCCATGCTCCAGCAGTTTTCTACTGACTGCATCCTCTGCTGAGCACAGAGCTGGTAGGGGTAGGAGAAGAGAAGCAGCAATGACTGTACAGACCTCTCAGGTAATCTTCGGGGTGGAGAGCAACAAAACACTGATGTCACCTATCAAACAGTGATGATGCTATGGCAGTTAAGAAATAGAAAAGGGAAGATAAAATTCATCCCTTGATATTAATTTTATCCTGATATCTTCTCCCCAGAGGTTGACTGTGCATGGGAATGGAGACAGCAGAGGCTGTTGGATACAGAATTAAAAAGGCAAAAGAAGATAGAAAAGTATGACCAAACAACAAAATATTTACACAGAGTTTAAGTACGTATTTGGGCAAGTTGGTATTCTTTTTGCCTCATTTTACGAGCAAGAACCCACGCACAAAGTTTAACCCTAGTTTAAATTTCCAATTTTTTGATTCTCTATTAATAGAAATGCCTGATAAGAGACATCAGAGGTGCAGAAAAACTTCCATATGAAGAATGACTGAATCAGCCTGGGACTTCTTTATTTAGAAAGCTGAGAGGCTCAGTTGGAGAGATTCAAAGTAATGAATGGCTAAATGGAGGCAGATAGAGCCAAAAGAGTTCCCATTTCCATGAGAGGAGATCCTTTGAAAGTGAATAAAATAAAACTCAAAATAAGTAAAACCAATTACATTTCTACAAGTCAAATTGTCAACCACTAGACCTTGTCACTCCAAGACATTTTTAAGGTTCAAAAACTTGGGAAAATTCAAGAGAGAAGGAGGGATGAAAGACTTCCTGACTTAAATGCGAAAGAATGGGAAAAAAATCAAGCCTACCCACTAGGAAATAAAATTCTGTTTGAAAAAAGACACTAAATTTTGGGCTAATTGTACAGGAAGAATTTTTTCCTAAAGCTATGTTGTTTGGTAGCTATCTATTTACCACAAGGTCCTTCGTTACAGACAGCATTGGATGTTAGCTACAGTCAGAAACAAGGGTCTTGCACAATGGACGAGTGCATAAGCTTGTTTGTGTTGTGTCTCCCAGGAAGATGAATTAGGTTTTGTAATTCAGAAAAGACTTCTAATTTCTTTTTTCTGGAAACCAGTCATCCCGTCTCTGCCCTGTGCTGGGAAAGAGGTGGATGGGATATGGGAACAGTTTTCCTGGTGGCTGTTCTGTCCAGCTGTTATTTCATTATTTCATCCAAGTAAGTCTACTATCTTTTAAGTGTGCCTATCTTCTTTACAGTCTTTCTATTACTCACATGTAACTTCTTTGCTCCTGGCTGACTGCTTCTGGATTCCTCTTGCTTTTTAACCACAACTCAAAAGAACTGTTTCTGGCATGCCTCAGTCTAAAGGATTAATATTGCACTAAACATCGTTTGATCTGTATTTCATTCCATATTTTAAAAACAGAAGGTTTCCTGCTCTTTTACTCACTCACCCACTCAGCTACAGTGAGCAACTCTTCACGCAAGCTTGGAATGTCAATGGGTCGCCAAATAAAACAAATTAAACATTGATCTAATAAGTTGGAGTGGGTGCTTTTAACTATTGTGTTTTGCTAAAGTCCAAAGAAGACATTAAGACCATCTTGGGATATCTACAAACCACCAGGATGAAAAGAATGTGGTATTCCTAAGCTTTCCTACTCAGGTGAGATATAACAGATAGAGGGAGATTAAGAAGAGGAACAGGTGCCTACTGTGCATAGAGAGTTGTGTGTGTACAACACTATGAACTGCAGAGTCACACAACCACAAGTTAATCACAGCTAAATGAAATTACCTCCCAAAATTACCCATAAAGAACTGCTCGCAACTTCAAATGAAATGCAGACTTTGAATTTTTTATAATTTGTACTCTATGACTAATTGCACAATAGTAATTACCTCTGTTTAGCTTCATGAACACTAGGAATTATGTTTATTGTCTGAAAATTAGTCTCTGATTTTTTTGTAAAGTTAAAACATAAAAGATGAAAAAATATTTTCAAGCAGAATGGAAAATATTAAGGTAATAGTTTTGCAGTAACATTTATCAAGGTTTCTTTCAGCTGATCACTAGATTCAACAGTGAGTAAAACTAAAGAAAGCAAGGTGCAGAAAGTGTTCCAGTCAGGGAAGAAAATCTTAGATATTTATGAAGTTACATAATTCCCTGTTTCTCATACATAGTCACTTAAAGAAAATCCTTGTCTCTCACTGCATAACACCACTTTGTATAGCTCCATTCTGTTTGATATCAGTGAGACAGCAATAAAAGAGTATGAGCAATTCACTCTCTGCAAGAGAAAGACTTTCTGATTAACCTATAAAAAGTACAGGAAGTTCAACAGTTACCATTCTGAGAATAAGCCATTCTCAGAGAGATTTATTCCTTTTTCTGTTCATGCTATGTGGTAGTAAACATACATAATCAGCAAAATCTCAATAGTAAAGGATTTATAAAAGCACAATTTAAGCTTTTCTGCAATACCTTTTGCATTATCCCATGAAAGCTGGATGTACTGAACCCTGGAACTGTGAGCTGGCCACGGAGAGATGTTTAGATGGTTGTGAATACATGTCTTCCCCTCAGGGGGAAATGTTAATTAACATATCTACTGTTTATATAGAAAAGAATTGCCATGTCCTTTTTTTTGGTTTGTTTGTTTGTTTGTTTGCTGGCTTCAGCTATTAGTTATGATTGGGAAGAAAAGGAAAATTTAAAACATTATCTGGAGGTATAAATCCAAGGTTAATGCACAAAAGATTGCAAAGCAATTAAAAAAACCCAAACCAAACAAACATAAAAAAACCCAAACCACCACCAAAAAAACACCCACAAAGAAAAGCACACAAGACAAATAAAGTATCCTTTATGAAGATCCATCTCTCTAAAGAAACTTCTAAAATACATCCAATAAAAGTTAGTCATAAAAATAATCCATTTTTTTAAAATACCAATTTTATGTTCATGAAAGTGACTCATCTAGCAGGATAGTGTTTTCAAATATCTTTGTATTTACATTGAAGAATGTGAAAATGGCAAGTATCCAGAAAAAAACCAAATCACCTAAGAGAGTGTTCTTGGAATTTAAGGGACCAGAATCCAAGTGTCATTTTGGACAATATACAACGTGCAATATGTGTTTTGGAGAAGATTTGGCAAAGTAGAAAGGAGAAAAATCCTGTCAGCAGCAGAATTATATAGCTTATTGGATTTGGGTATCTCACGAGGGAATTCGGCAGTGTTTTGACACCAGGTTCACTTCTCCTCTCGTTGAGATATAAAATACCAAGAGACTACTAGGTGTCATTTATTCCTTTAGGAATTACAGTTGTTATCTCCAAGTTTCCTGGAAGAAGTGAAGGTTGAAGATGAATTAGATCATTAGCTAACCAAAATATAATTAAATAAAACACAAAAAAGGACTGGGAAGGCCTGTTTTAGGCTGCAGAGTAATTCTTCCTTGGCAGGTTGGAGAGTGTTAGAATTTATCTTTAGAGGAATGAAAGCAGAAATGAGTTTTATGGGGTTTTTAGATTGTGTCACAACATAACTTCAAGATAATAAAAATGACTGGTAGATTACAATGTGTTGCTGTTGTATCAGTCATCTTTAAGTTGGATTGTGAAAGTAATACAGGGAATTAAAATATTTTTTAACAGCTGCTTTGTAAAGGCATAGAAAATACTGGTTCTCAATTTAGACAAGCATGCTGCTAAAAGAGAAATACTAGGAGGAAGGAAAGTTATGGATTTCAACAAAGATGGGACAGTTAAACACAATCTACCTGTGTTTTTTCCAAATTGTGCTTTCTGTCACTTGTATTCCAGTGGCATCTGGAAACCTCAGATAACTCATGCCTCCTGTATTTCTCTTATGCTTATCACATCTTAAATTTTCTTGTCTTTCTACGTGAGGCATTAGAACTGGTACAATGATAAGCTCTCTAGAAAATGTTTGTGTTTTAACGTTAGTGATGGATGTCTTTGGAGAAGATGCAAAGAGCTCATTTCTGCAGAGTAACTGTTGAACATAGTAATGTAATCTACACTGAATGTCTGAAACATCCGCATTATAAATGGCTCTATTGCAGAGTAAAACATAGAAACTAGTAATATCAAAACAAGAATGATCATCCTTTCCAGTTAAGCTAGATGTAACTGTTTCCTTTAACCGTCAGTGATGCTGATGTGAGCAGCCATAACTCAGCGATTCAGAAACTTCTAATTCTCAGTATTGGACAGTAAACACCAGGATTTCCTCATGCTAACAGTGTATCAAACCCAGTCTTGCAACTCAAGACACAACTTGATTGTCCAGGCTGTTTTCCTGAAGAATGTAGGACACTATCTGGAAGATGGTTCTTACCTTAGAGTCAGAGAAAACATCTGAGACAAATTAGTGCATTAGTAACATGCACATAGGATAAGTCATATTTGTTTGGGAACTTGATGTAAAGGAAATTTTTACTGCCATCTATCTTTAGTAGTAGGATTTTGCTGTCATGAAGTAACTTTAGATGTATCGAATTCATTGTAATTATCTCCCCTTCTACAGTAAATAGTACTAGTACAGTAATGGTACTTTCAGATTTTTTTGTAAGTAGTCTAAACTTACTGTTGTAAGTAGTTTTAAATTGCAATAAACTAACAGAGAGAACATGTTAGATTTTTACTGATATCTGTGGCACCTCAAATGTCTTTGGACCAACACAACGCTTTGTCATATCATAAATCACAACATTTAAGAATGTTGGCCATGAGCCACGCTCTGAAGGTAAACATGAAACTTTTGCTAACACAAAATGTTTAGACTTTCTTCGAGTTTAGTTTCACATGTCTCTGAACCATGGACTCATTTACATTCACTGTTTCAATTCAATAAGCTAGTAGACTGAAAAATAAGAAGATTATGTTTTTAGGGTCTGATCATAAGCCAGTGAATTTAATGAACTCCCTTTTGCTTAAGTTAGGTTTAAGTTGGACATTCAAACATCGTAATAAACAGTACTAACAAAATCTTTATCTTATCTAGTGCTTGCCTTCCTTTTCTCTATGGTCTTTATTGTATACTAAATACCAATATCTCTTCTCACTGCTCTTTGAGCTATGAGTCTGAGATCAGACTGAGTCTGAGTCTGAAATCAATGCAGAAAAAAGATATTTTGGCATTGTACCATTCATAATGCTGCCAACATAACTAAACTAATCTTAATAGATACAAAAATACGGGTCTAATAGATCACGGTAGATTCAGGGGGCTTCTTTCACAGGGAAGACAAGAGTACACTGAAGGCAGTACACATGGGCCCGTAAGGGAAAACCAAGAATATTGTGAGAAGAGGTTATTTATATGGTAGGCATATGGAGCTGAGCAATTATTGAACCAAAGACAGGGGAGAAGACTTGTGTCTGAAATATCCTGACACTCTCAGACACTAGTCTCCCTTATCTGGGCTTCAGTGTTGCCCTTGGAGGGTGTCAGAATCAAGTTGAATTTCTGCATTTGCCTTCAGGACATCCTGAGCCTCCAGTCCTGCAAATCAACTTAATTATAAAAACACATTTCTTAACCTTATCTCCTATGTAAATGAACTTCTGCCTGACACAGTTTCCCTTTCATTATGTAAAGCTATTTTTAAGTATCCTACCCAACTGGGTGGGCATCTGTCATATATTATTTTGTTGACTGTAAATAAATTTGTATATGCTATGCAAACATGTCTTTTCCTGGCAGACATAATGGTGGTGACGATTTGCCCTGCCTCTGCCTAGTCGTGAGCCTAAGTATGTAGCTCTGCACAACATGACTTCTGAAATGTCATCATAAAAAATAAGTGAGATCAATGAATATGACCCATTAGCGTGTCTTAAAAGAAATCATGTAAAAAAGATTGCTGCAACTGGGCATATTATCCTGGGAATATTGGACACAAATCAAATAATTTCAGTTTTGAGAACTTCAAAGGAATGTGTTTGTAAAAGGAAGTAAACAAAGCTGCTCTTAGATACACTAAATTCTCATGTCAAGATAATTTAACAAAATACAGTATTTGTTTATTTTCCTTTCTAGATCTTTTTGTTCTGGTTATAGAACAAAAACACTTAGGTCAAATAAAATCTATTTCACACCTTTTTTTTTCATGCTTGAAAACTAGCCAGTGCAAAGGACAGTTTGTGTAGTTCAGTAGGATTGAAAGAAGACAGACAACCATAATCCCAGAAAGTCTATTTCATCTCTAGTCTTCATGGTAAGGATCGATGGGATACAGCTGGAATAGCACCTTGAAGTTTGTGCCAAGTTACTGAACAAGGCAGTAAGTTTGTTAAGGTGGTTAGTGATTCCCCCCTCTGGAAAAAAAATAAAACAAACAAACAAAAAAACCTTTTACCTCCTCAGATCCTCTGGAGTGGAGTCCATTATATGCAATCATAATAATCCACTTCTTTTAGCACCTCCCTGAGCAGTATAAACATAGGTGTCATCTCATGCGAAGACTTTCTCGACATTTAGATTCAATATTTTCATTTCAGATTTGGTCCTAGAATAGAACATTCAGCAAGTACTAAAATAAAGATAAATATAAACAAAGTAAGCAAAACAGGGATGATGAAATATATATCATTTAGACATGAGGTCTCCTTGAAAGAAGGAACAGACTATACAAAATGAACAGTGTACTGTGTTTTTCTACTGCAAATGATGTTTATATTTTTTATAACTCTCCCATGCCTGCGTGAAATTTGGTCAGATATAGTGCCTTCACCGTTAAATTGCCACAAAATGCATTACAAAAAGGACAGAACAAACTGTGGTTCCTGTAACATCTGAAAGTTACAGAGTAACTAATATATGATCTCATTAACAGTTTATGCATAACCTTGGCCATTACAACTTGTTTTAGCAAAAAAGGGAATGTCAGAAGAGCCACTGGCCTTCATCCATAATCTTTTAACAAATGTGCAGTACAAATTCCCAACTTATTCTCTGCTGGAAAGCCATCAAAGATAAGCAGAAGAGACCATAACTTCAATTCTCATGCCAATGAGAGACCCTCTAATACAGACTGATACTCTGTGTGAGTATGCACAAGAAAAATCTCTACTTACAAAAGTTACAGGAAGTTTTCATCCAATTTTTGAGATTGTTTTAAACAGTCTGCAAACAATGTCAAGCAGCTGGTTTGCATTGTTTTATTTGTATCACATTATCTGACAAAAATGTTGATGAGATCAAGTTTTTGGATACTACTCTGAGTTATGCTCAGTCTGGGTTTAAGGACAATATATATTTATATCTCCCTTCATATGCACTTGTGGATTTCACAGTGAGTGATATAAGTTCTGAATGTGTGCAGCGATCATTAATAAATTACCACATTATAAAAAAAACCCCTAAAACCAACCCAGAACCAACCCTGCTAGCTGCCTGTGTTCGGCTGGTTGATTGAACCACCAGCTAAGCCATTTACCAGGAAGGCAGATGTATCACGCAGCCCTAAATTATAAGCAATAGTCTGTTAGATGAGAGACAATAAACCACGTGTTGGAAAACACTACAGTGGCGATTAAAAGCAAACATGGACCCAGTCCTAATGGAGTAAGACTGATGACAGGGTAACACAGACAGCTTGGTAATGCATTCCAGCACTTAGAAATTAAATGATTAAAATGTGACAAGGAGCTGGTAGAGCTGTAGGTTTGGGTCTTACTGACATACAGAGCCTGCTTCCCTCAGATATTCCTCAGGTACCCACTTTAGCATGTGAACAGTTCCTCTATGACCAGCCACTTCACAGTGTGATAGAGGAAGAGTAGATGCAACATACTGCAGTCAAATAAGAGGAAAATGACAATGACTGTCTGCGGAGAGGCCACTTTGGGGATAACATTGCTGTTCATCTCATTGCTCTTACCTAAAGGAGTAGCTGGTTTGGGTTTTTTTCCATGTGCTGGAGAAGGGTCAGTGTGTACGGTCATTAATTATTAGACGATTATGAGCCATTTACTGTAGCTACAGAAAGCAAATGCAGCCAAAGGTGTACTAGAAGTATATTAGCAGTGTGTGGGTTTTAATAAGCTTTGCACGACAGGACGTTGTACCTCCTTTCTACCAGAAGTGGACCCCACAACAGCAACCCACTGAGGACACAGGCAGTATGCTGCACACAGAGCAGCAACTTCTGTGGGGGCAAAATTTGGTGGCCATCTCATTACTGATTATCCATGTTGATTTTCCTTTAATGAACCTGCCTGCTAGTTTCTAGTTTTATGCCATATGAACCAGTTTCAATCTTCAGACTTCAAGGAAGGCTGATATAGGGGTATGGTCTTTATTCTGCTCGTATGAAGAATTAAGTTCTCTGGGTATACATTTCTGCTGGGACAGTGTTATCAATGGGTAATTCCTGAGGACTGCTTACTTTGTGATTATAGCTGTTAAAAAGATTGTCAAGGATGACCAAAACTTGGAAAGAAAGTTTTGTTATTTAAGATAGTACAATAAAAATTTCATAATTAGATATGCTTTTTTTTCAGTAAGTTTTTGTTTGTTTGCTTGGTTGGTTGGTTGGTTTTTCCTAGGAGTATTTCAGTTCTACTTTTGAATACAACTGGACACGGTTTTATGTTGGCTCAGTGAATTCCCTGTAAATATGGCCCTCCATACACAATACTAATCTGAACTTAGGCAACTCACTGAATTAATATGTAGTTTTTCTTTGGAATTTTGCTTATAGACTAAATCCTTAAACCAGAAACAATGTACACTTGCCTTAAAATGATTTTATTTGATTAGTGAGTTGGAATACATCTTAAAAGATGTGACTTTTAAAAATAAACTAAGAAAAGTTACAGAATAGTAGTAAAATATAATGAAATTACCAAGAATGTGAAAAACTCTCCTCCATGATCAGAGGAAACAACTCTGTTCATTCAGCTCTTCTCTGAGGAGAAATCTGAGTAGATAAATGACCTTTGTAACATGACCAAAAGTCAACAGCATTCAAGCTCTCCCTCAAACCCACCAATGTTTGTGCCTAGGAGGGCATCTTTAGGGCAATTACTTGATTAAACAGCTAGTCCATCTTGTTTATTCGTTAGACTCCTCAAAGGAACACAGTTCACTCTCATGGGAGCACTCGTGTATCCAGTAAATAGAAACAGGTTAATTACATGCCTTAAAATCACAAGACAGAAAAGCTTATCCCTTCGTCTTCTAACCCACAAGCAGAAGCAGAGCTGGAGAAGTCTTGTACGCCTGGTTGCAGGCCCTGCTGAGGATGTAGTGCTTGTAATTTGCACAGTTGTGGACAGATTTACACATAATGAATATTATAAGACAGGTATAGAGTTTATTTATGACATTATTACTGCTCATTCCTTTTGAGATATCTCAGGATGAAGTGTTTCTTGTTTCTCAATACATCTGCCACTCTTACATAGTTACACACACTTTTTTTTTTTTTACTGGCCTCAGATTAATTTGTCTTAAACAAAGATTTGCTTTTATTTCAGGTTATTTTGCCCATTATTTTTACTTTAAAAAATCCCTTACCATTTATACCAAGTCTCTGGCAATCAGCACCCAACACAGATACTTTCTCTAGAGGGGTTTGGAGGGGATTTTTTCAGGATCCTGTTACTGGAGCATTTGGCTTTGTCCATACCAGTCTTAAAGAGGAGTCTCCAAGAAGCCAGAAGCATGGCATATTTCCAGCTCTGCTTGCCTCCAGTCTACACAGTCACCTCCTAGACAGCAGGTATAACGATTGCAGCATCGCTTGCAGGCAGCCTACCAATGCGGTATGCAGATGTGCCTGAGAGCACCCAAACTGCCTAATGCTGGGCTAATAACATGTCAGCAGTGTACTGAACCACTAACTATGCTTAAGAGTTGGTGTCTCATTTTGCTACGGAAGCAATACCTGGAGCTATGTTTCCATGTTCACTATCTGGGCATCTCTCAAAACACCGTGTAAAAATACCAATGGTGGTTTTGGGATTTTTTTTTTTTCTGTCTTGTTTCTTTCATGTCTCTTGTCTTCCTCCTCTCTTACAAACCTAGAACATCAGCCAGAAAAGGCCTTTGCCCAACTATTTTTCCCTCCTGAGCAGACTCACAAAATGCCTGTATTTCCTGGCTTGAAGATTTTTACAGGAATATCACTTCTTACATATAACTGAAATGAGGGTAGCTGTCTGATCTTGGTTTGACTTCAACTACAGCAATACTATGACTACTGTTTCATATAAGCATATATGAATAGCATCTCTCTAGTCTAAAGTCCTAGAAAAATGAAGTCTTTGTTACTTCCTTTTCCCTGGATCTTACATTAAAGTGGCCTGTATCAAAACTATTATAACAGTAGTAGTAAAATATTGGTATTTATCCAGAATTGCATATCCCAAATACTAAACTGGATACAATTAGTATAAATCCATAAATCACTGAAATATTTGGAAGAAAAGAAGAATTTTTAAACAATATTGTATGTGGATGTGATATATTTCTGTTTCACTGTTCAAAGTTTTATTTTCAAAGATATAGAAAAAGGAAATGTGTAATTCTTTTCTTCAGTATAGAAGCAATATAGAACCTTCTAGAGTGGATCTAGGTGCTCCACAGTTTTGATTAGACACCTGTTATGATGCTGGAGTGATTCTGTATGATGTCCGTAATAAGGTATATCACACAGCCCCACAGCATTCTGGGTTCATGCTATATGGGATGCTTCTGCCTTATTTTTTGTATATAGAATGAAGAGTACATGTATAGTATGTTAGATACAATCTACCTGTTTTGACTGTGGAGGTTCTTTCTAAACAGGGCTTGCACTGCAGACAGCACAGTGTTTAGCCATCTTACTCAACCTGATTGCAAGATAAGATGTCAGGAAGGAAGCAGAGGTGATACAGGATACAGGAGCCTGTCTTCATTTAGATAAAAGCTCCCTACCCCCTACATTCAGAGTGCTGGAATTACATTTTCAGTCAATTTAGAACAACAAGGAAAAAATTGGGTGTGCACTGTCTGCTTATATTTTGCTACTTTGTTATGAACTGCAACTACCTTAGATTAACTTAACATTTTCTCATTAACACTTTTTCTTTCCATTTTTGTTGTGAAATTGCTCAGCTTTCATTAGCTGAAAGGTGACTCTAATGTCTTAGTATCCCAGTGCTTCTCTACAGTTGCAATACTTTGGATTCAATAACAATAACTGCTCTGTTTTTTCAGTCTGAATTTTGTGATTCACTAATTCCTCAACATAACTATACAACTATCTTAATAGCTTATGATATCCATCTTTGCTGATTGTAGTAAATAATTCATGCTGAAAGTGAATCTTCTACTTTATTTATGTAGAACCATAAGTAAATCAGTAGAAATAGGTTGGTTGTAAGCTAATATTCAGGATAAAAAATGGAGCAAAAAGCAGGACCAATATGATTGTATTTGTTCACTTATTTTTCTCATCTTTTGTTCTGTTTATCTTTTTAGAACCTTGAAATTTTTTCCTTTCCTAGTCCTTTCAGCCTTTTCAGTTTAGAAGGTATACTTTTCTCCTGGAAAAGTGTGGAGAGGAAACCAAAATGAATGTGTTGTTGTAAAACAACAAGGAACTGTGAGTTGGCAGACCAGCAGCTCTGCAGGTCAGCCCTGAATTGTGGTAAAATCTCACCATGTCACTGTGTATCCAGACACTCAGATGCTTTGATCAAAAGGAGAAAATCCTCATAGAATCTCTTCTTGTTTAAAAAAAACGAACGAAAGAAAGAAGTGGTTGATCATTAACTGAAAAACAAAAATTAATTAAATCAGTAAATTAAAAATTGCTGGGTCTTACTAAACGGGTATATTCCCATTTAAGTTTTTGGCAGACCCTCAGTTGTAATACAACTTTTTACCCCAAGGGTAAGAGTCTTTGCAGGAGACGAGATTTTCAGCTTTGGTGCCAGACGGTGAAATGAACTCCCACAGGAACTAAGAGCCGTTATTTCTCTGACCTTGCTCTATTTAACACAAGCACATTGCAGCACGTACGTATGATGAAGTAAAATCTACCAGACAAAACAGTTCTACTTCATGAACAATTTTAGCTTTAGGGAGATGATAAGAAGAAAAAAAACCCATGTGGCAGATGCCACTCACGTCTCCTAGAGAATTACTGGCAGGCACTGAGAAACCATGCTAATGAAATCACAATTGTACCCACATACAAAGGTCTAGACAAGAAATACCTGTCTGATAAAACCTACTAAACACCAAAGAGGCTGATTGGCCTTAAAAAACAGAGTTCTCTCATTAAAGCTTGAAATGATCCTGTCTTGATGTTTTCTGGTCTTTAAGAGAAGGCAAAAACCAGTACGATGTGAGTAAAACTCCTCACCCACCCCTTCTTGTCTACTTTGTTAGAATGACCAAATTATTAGTCTTTGACTAATGCTGTTCTGTATTTTAGCGTATCTATAGAACAGATCTCTTGGATCAAGTAGCTGCTGTTATTTAGTCTAAAGGCTTGTCTTGGGTCTCCGAACTTCTGTTTCCCATACAGAAGCTGTCAGCCAGGCCAGAACACCTCAGCAATGTTTTGGAGCTAGTTCCCGGGCTGCCCAGCTTCCCTGGAGATCACATATCTGAAATATTCCCAGCGTCGAGAAGTAAAAACTTGACTCTGCTTGGCTGCGCCTGCCTTTGGTGATTTGATACCATATAAGAAAGTGTTGATAAATGTCCCTGTTCCTTTAAAAGCTTTAGTATTTAGGAGAGTGCTATGAAAGACCTGGGAGCAGGTGTACCATTGCCTTGCTGGCTAGCAGGCCAGCTATTCAGCCTGTGTTTCTTTCCATACAGTTGTGATATCTCAGTCTGTCTGCTCACTGTTGACTGTTTTTCCAGTGGGGAGAGGTAAAAAATGGTTAAAAAAAAGAAAATAGACCGAGGTGGCAGAAAAGGAGTTAACTTGTGAGCCCAGTTTCTGCAGTATTCCCAGTCTGTCGGGCAGGAGTGCTCTGTGCTTCAGGTCACGTTTGCGTTGCGGCATTACAAACATTCCTGACTTTTTTTCCTTCCCATTCTGTACGCTAGTATTAATGACCATCCTGCTGTCCCTTGACATCTTCATGGAAATATTTCATGTCTTCCTTGTGGACAATCAAGTCTTTAAACTCACAAAATGCCCCCCATCTTCAAGTGGTCTTTGACATTTGCAAACATGGCAGTAAGTAATGTTGAATACTTTTCAATCTCCATGTTTTCCTTATTACCCTAGAGCACATCTCTCAGCAGTTTTGCTTTACTTTAAACTGAAGAAAGCTTCTTTTAATTTAGTGGTAGCCATGTGGTTTCCTAGGGAAGGTTGAGGGACAGAAAAGGGACATGTACTACATTTATGATATACACACAGAAAATAAACAAATTCCAGGAATTTGAGAGAAATCCCTCAAAGATGACATTTCCATTCCACAGCTGTGAGCAGGACCCTCTATCTGTGAGAAAATTGTGCATTTTAGAGTCTGATCATCCCAAATATTCCATGATTCTTTTGTTTGTTTGTTTTTGTTTTTTTTTCAGATTAAGCAATTAGACATCATAACTGTTACAATCTGCAACTGGGAGCTAAAATGAGTTTCACATATAAGTTATATGTGTTACCTTTTTTCTGTCTCTTTTACTGTTTTTTCTTATCCTTGGGAACTGTCAAAGAACAAATCGTCTCTTACCCATATACCCTTACAAGAGTGTACAACTGTACAGAGTTATGAAATTGTGTCATCCTTTGCAATGTCAAGACTGACTGGATTGTATTTAGTTCCTGTAAGCCTGGTAAAAGGAAATTTGCATGCAAAATATTTTCTTCTTATAGGCTTGTATACACATGTACACAACATAGACACGTGCTCCCAGTGTTCATCATTAATAAGTTTAAAACATGGATGTTAATTGCGCTTCTAAAAAAAAGGAAACAACATCTCAGATAGCACTGTTAAAAGATGCTACTTTGTTAATAATTCTTGCTACTTTCAAAGTTTGACTGGACACTATCTTTTAAATCTGTTCTTTGAAAAATACTTTCAGGAATAAGTTAAGTGCAGTAAAACTGACTGAAATGAAGTTTTTGGCAACAGTTGCTACTGAGCCTTCAAGAGTCTGTGGAAAACTTCACAAATATGAAATGCATTTTATACAAACATATTTTAGTAAAGCTTCGTAAGTGTTCTGGATTTTCTTTACCCTCATCACGGATTTCTAAGGAATATGCCTGTAAAATGAAACATATCTGTTTCTTCTCTTGCTTTAGCTATTTCCTGGTGCTGTATTGGCTCTGTTTCATGATGAGCTGTTGATACTGCAAAATCTGGATTGCGGTGGGCAAGATAATTCAGTTAAAGAACTTAAATGATTCAAATATCCCAATACTCAGCAAACTGGAGGAAACTAAAAGACCTGTTTAAAATAACTTGCTGAAGTTTCAGAAAGTTGGTACTTGTGAAAATTCCTTGAACCCTTTTTTTTTCCCCTCAAGATCTAAGATATTGAGAAGAATACTTGGTAATACTTCAGTTTTAAGAAAATATTGGGTTTTTCCCCCCTAGTTTTGAAGTCTTTTGGCTTTTGATGTAGTTATAAAAGACTAATATTTTTAAAAGAATGGGTTTTGTTTTGTGTTTGGGTTTTTTGTGGGGTTTTGTTTGTTTGTTTGTTTTGGGTGGGGTTTTTTTGTTGGTTTGGGTTTTTTCTCTTAATCATCTTTTGCAAGGAATATGTTCTCAATGGGAATGGGAGAGTACACGTTTCACATCATCAGGAGGTATAGTACACCAAGAAAGATGGCCCTAGAAAAAGCATGGTGTTCTCCTTGGATGTTCTATTTAGTAGTATTACAATATCCCAAGTGTTAGGATTCATTCTAATGTAGGCAAAATGAAAACAAAATCCATGTGACTATCCCTGCTCAGACATTTGGATGAAAAACGCTGTCTTAGAATCATAGAATGGTTGGGGTTGGAAGGGACCTTAAAGACCATCTAGTTCCAACCCCCCTGCCATGGGCAGGGACACCTTCCACTAGACCAGGTTGCTCAAAGTCTCATCCAGCCTGGCCTTGAAGATGGGGGTCTGGTATGGACAGAATTGCCATCTAGAAAATTTGGTCTGTTAGGAAAAAGAGAATAAATCCGGCCTGTGTTTCCTACCTTTCATAAGGATTGACAGATAATCAATACGTATATGACATAAAACTCAAGAAGAAAAATCAATAGATTAATCTAATCAAAATGAAAGAAAACTCTTCAGTTTCAAAGAGGTAAATGACTTTTGGTTTTGTGACACCACCAGTTCCCAGTGTACAACAAATAACATCCACAGTGATGTTGCCTCTTGCCATAGCTCATCAACTTAGATAAGTTACCTGATCTCCATTTGAAGAGTGTATAGGAGACTTTGCACTCAGTTGTCTGGAGAGGCTAGAGGCTGCGAAGTGAAGCCAAGGCCATGCTATGTTGCAGATGGAATTTCATGAGAATATAGAAGCCAACACATGGGTTAGTTAGGAATATAATTACTGTTATACTATGATATATGTACTATTTACCTATGGTACCTGCCTTTAATAGTTCATTTCTAGAAACTGAAACCCACATGCGATTCTTCATTTTAGCTTTCCAAAGCAGTTATGGATTCTTGTGTAAGTAAAATTCTGTGGTATTTTTGGATTTATTTCAATTAGAGTATCCAAGTGACACTGTGTAAATCTATTGGCAAAGTGAGAGAAAATGTAAGAGTTAAACTTCTAAAAATTAGGTGATAGTTGACTTAATTGTCTCAGATTTTATTATAAAACAAGTCTGTCAAGATAAAATAAACTCAGAACTGGATTGTGTAGACATTGAAGAGATAAAATTAATCTATTGCTTTTTTATTGGACACAGTACTTACAGATTAACTTTTCTCTCGCTGGAATACAAGTACACAACTGCTCAGAGAGGCCAGGGATGCAGCTACCTCAGTTAGTACTAATGTAATCCTAAAGGACTCTACAGCAACATAATCTAAGAAAACTCATTTGCATCAGTGGTCTATGAGTTGCACAGACACTCAACATAAACACTGTCCTCAGCAGCTTGTGCAGGAAATGTCTGCGTACAAAGCCGATAGTGAATGAAAGTGGAGCTAAGGGAGAGATGGGTAGAAGACACTGTTCCTTTATGATTTCAACATATTTCTGATAGGAATGTCCATGTAGTGGCTGTTTTCATGCTTCTTGGGTTTGAAGTTATTATTACACGTCAGGGTAAAATGAATGAAATATTTCTGTTACTTAGGATAAAATATGACCACTTAAAAAACATTAACAGTATAGATTTTGCCTCTGCTGCTTTTCTCAGATTATTTATACCATATTCATATATAATATTAAGCCTGAGTTGTGTGCCCATTGATAACATGGAATTTCCATTAGCCTTTGAAATTTATCATTTTTCGGATAAATCATTTACTTTTGATATTGTCCATGGTTTATGTTGCACCTTAATTGTAATTAGAGTGATATCTAGAATGACAGAACGCAATATAGGTCCACAAATATATACATTCAAAGTGCTCAAGAAGTTCTAGATAGTCAGAGCCAACTTCCAAACTGTGAAAAATACTCTGAGGAAAATTCAATCCAAAGTAAGTATAAACTTTGCTCTTCATTTTCTATCCTTTCCCTTATAAACAAATAATCTGTGGTTTTGGAATGCCAGTGAGAAAAAAAATCGTTAGGATCCTCTTTAGGATCCATACAGTTAGAATGGTATGTCTATTGGAAATGGTGTCACTTTGTGTAAGAGAGCTCCTCTCTTGTTAGAAAGCACAAAATGCCACCTGTTTAGCAGTGGCATAGAATTAGTGTGGATAGATCTGTACTAAAGACTAACAGGAGAGGATTGTCTCAAGAAGTGATCGAGGAGATGTCAGAGGCTAATCAGTTCTAACCTCAAGTGGACAACATCTGGTGTATGCAGGGAACATACTCTGGCAAGGATGTAGTTCGCATGACTGAAACAGGCATATGAAGAATGTAACCGTTTGCATTACCTTTATGCAAAAGATGTGCTGTACTTTCCCCTACTCACTTCTGTAGAAGCACCTAAGGGGATTCTTTTTTTATTTTTCAGAGTAGAGGGACAAAGCAATACAAATAATGAGCAGTAATCACACAGGAAGGTCACTTTCATGGCTGTCCCTGTGTGACTAGAGAGCAACCAGGTTAATGTCATAGCCTTGAGTGTGGATGGACCAACACTGTTTTCCTCTCTACATCGGAAGGAACAGCTCATGTTAATTTAATGTGACTGAAAGTGAAAACATGGAAAAAAATTTTGAATAGACCTTGATGCAGAGGTATGTGGGACTGAGGACAAAAGAACAAAACAAGGAGCTCTTTGAGACAAGAACTAAGCCAGCCTCCCAAAAGGAAGATATGGGATTACTGCAAGAGGAGAGCAAGTGTCAGGTGACAAATATGTACATTGGATTTGTTGTTTACTTTTAAGGTCTAGAAACACAAAGGCTTTCCATTTAAAATCAAGTGCTGCTTTGGAAAGGCAACCCTATGTGATTGTAAATGTCTACTGGCCTTAGAGCTCCCAAGAAAGTGACCTCACAAGGGTATAGTCTCACCTGGTCTTGTTGCAGAAGCCGTCATAAGCACCTCACACCAGAACCAGAGACACCGACTTCATCATGCTATGATGCCAAGGTGCAGAAATGATCACAGGTATCCTTAGCTGGTGATTGAAAGACAATTTTTTTGATACATTACTTAGAAATGTCATTGGAATGGAACTGTAAGTCAAGTACTTCCCTATTTACAATAAAACTGGTTGGAGTGACAGTTTTCTGCACTGCAGTGCAAACGCTCTCACCCAAAATGCAAACAGGGTGGTTGGACAGAAAAATACAAGTAATTCTCACTTTTTTACTTCCCTACCTTCCCTACAAATGAAAAGCTGTAAGCTCAGATTTCTTCATGTCTCTAAGTGGTCAGATGAATCTGACAGGGGCTATAAAATGCCTGAAGCATCATCATAAGCTCAAGGAAGCCCATTTGCCTCCTGAGTGGAATAAGATCATAGCTTTGAGTTTCTGTGACCTTAGGGACCACTCAAGAGGAAGGATGACAAGGTGAGCTGGAACATCAGATGGAGAGCAGAATCCCCAGAGACTGTGAACCAGCCTGCAAGACAGAAAGTGGAAATTATACATTAATATGATCAGATGTAAAAGCACATTGAAGAAGTTAAAACTGCCTCAGTTTGACCTGTCTCGTAGGGCTATCCTGCCTCTAGTAAAAGCTGTGACAGCCTGACAATTGCTTGGCTTCATGCTCTTTTCCATGTGGGTCCTTTGCAAGCAAAAGACAGCCCGGCCATATAGTAATGTGGCCATTACCTGCTGCTATGCCACAGGTCAGGTGTCAGACTGGTGCAGCCCCTTGCACTTACCCTGGATGAGACAGCATAAGAGAAAACTGGGGTGAGAGGGCACATCCGCATGCCTTCTTTCTCTTGTCAGAATGATTTAACAAGGTTTAAGAGTAAGTGAGGATGAGAACCACACCCTTTAATTTATGCTTCCTCATGTGTTCCTAATCCTTCTTTTTGAGGTTCACCTTTCATCAGTGTAATATACCAAAGGTGAACTTAACAAAATGTGGGTTACACCAGCTGTCACTGTGTCTGAATTTGGCCCTTAATCTCTACAGTGTTTACTCTATTCTGGGAAAAAATTTACCACAGGAACAGCTTTATTTCTTGGTGTCAGGTAACACAGTAACATGAGTGGTTAATTAAATAAAACAACCTAAATAAATACTGGAAAAATTCCATTTTGCCCTTACCAAAATCATGTTAACATCTAAAATAAACTTATGAAGGTAGATAATCTTCTAGGATTCTCACTTTGGAGGCCTTCTGTTGACATCTTATGAAACAACAGCTCCTTGTTCTAGCTGACCAGTACAGGAGAGTATGTGAGAAGCGGGAGCTGGGAAAAAGGTGTGAGTAAGGATCAATTTCTTATCTCTTACAAATGACTGGTTACATCTTTATGTAATCATGTCTGTTCTGTGTACATCCCAGCTAATGGGATAGAGAAGTGTCTCATTCTCTGTCAGGTGAAGCATAAACAAACTAGATTTCACATCCTGTGTTTCCCACAGAAATATTTGTTTTCTTCATGAGCTCTTCTAAACACCCCAGCATAGGATTAAATTACATGGGTTATTTACTAAGTAGATTTGTCACTGCTACCATGATTTGGTAAAATGAAACAAGCTCTCTAGAAATTATTGGTAACATTTTTGTATGAAAAATACCACTTTGCTCAGACAGCAAAATAGATATACAATTATAGGGAAATAGGAAAACATAATTTAGTTTCATGCAGAATGTAAAAGTTATGTGTATTTCAGATATATATTATTTTTACTTACCCTTTTTTTTCTAGGGTGAACCTATGTACTATTTAAAGATTATTATTTTTTTTTAAGAGCTTTGTGTTTTAGCTAGGACAATTTTAGCAAAACAACAATTTAGTTTTGAGAAATGTGCCATGATGCATTTCTGTGAATGAAAAATCATTGTACTAGTTAGATGTAACCCACTGGATGTAATGATTAAATTACTGTGGTCTGGAAAAATGATTGTTAACGTGAAACAGATTTTTAACTTAATCTCCATTTTGAGTACTTTATCTCTAAATGAATTCAGAGATCTGTGTCATACTCTTAAGATATCTGAATTGTACTATCAGATTTTTTTAACCTGTAAGTCTTAATAAAAGCCAGTAACACTCATTTTGTTGAAGGAAAAGGGGGAAAAAAGGGTAAATATGCAATAGCTGCATGCATATTCCCATTTGACCTGTCAAGGAGGAAATGAATGAAAGCCCCTATGAAGAATATTTACAGAAGTGTGAAGAACTTTTAATACATCTATTAAACAACCTGTGCTTGAAATTAAGTTCTCAAAATCCTTCTCCACTTGGTCATATCATGGCAGATTAAACTTTTGTATTACATTGTAAGACACATTTATTTCTTTACTGATTCTTCTGGGAAATATTACATGATGAAGACATTTTGAATAAACTATGTTCATTCTGATTCTGCTGAAATTAAGTTATAAGAAAGCCCACATCTAAATAGATGCAGTTAGTTTTCTCTGAAACCCATTAAATGATGGTACTCCTCAATCAATTGTGCACACTAGAAATAGTTTTCCTGCCCTGCCATCTGCCAAAAAAGAGTTGAATGTGATTCCCCTGGCTGCAGTGGAATCAGATAAGTATCAGGGAAATAAAAGAAATTGTTATAAACTGAGCTATATCTTCCATTATTGATCACAGATTTGCAGTTTTACCTGTCAAAGCAGTCTCTGTGCTCTCCAGTACTATCTACAGCCCACTGAATATTGGATCAGTATTCTTGTCATACTCCCTGAAAGAAAACAAGCTTTAGCTGGGATACTGAGATCCAAATAGCAGACCTAATTCACATATCCCAGTCATATTCATGTGCATTGGAGAAAAGAGCCTTTGTACATATCATCATTATCTCTGTAGAGAATATTGTCTAATGTGTCTCTAAAATATCTGTAATATGACTCAGGTAATGCCACTTCATGCTTGTTTCCTCGTGTCAAGAATACTGAAATACATTAATTTTATACAGTTTGGGTTCTCCAGAGGCTCTGAGTGGCAATAGTAAAAGCTTATCAAGCAGGGCTTCTCTCATTCAGAATTATTTACCTCTGCTGAAGCCTCTGCACTGATCACTTCTGAACTGAATTCCTAATTAGAAAGTAGTCAGAGAAAAGAGTTTCCAGGCAGTATCCCATGTGACAGCAAAGAATGGCTGGAGGAGCTTTCCCATTGTTCCTTACGTCTGGACTGGTTTTGATCCCTAAGTTAGAAATTCATTGCATTTCCTACATTTTTAGATGCACATTTTGATGGCTCAGCGGAACCAGTAGTTAGGGGTCCAATAATATATATATATCTCTCCAGCTCAAAACTTCATTATCCATTGTTGCGGACATATAGTAAAATGTTGGGGCATTTTAGAGCCTAGTATATCATTCTGTCTATGCTTTAGATGAAATTCGGGCCCGTGTAAGTCACTACAAACATGTGCATAAGCAAATAAGCTCATCAGAGATTCTAGTTAGACCAAACAAAATAAAAATATGCTTAAGTTGAATGCTTTCTCCCTGGACTAGGTTTACTTGTAGAAGTTAATATTATATCCCAGATCGGTAGGATTCTGTGCAGATAATTGTAGTTCCTCAAAATCTACACAAGTATTTTAAAGAAAATTTATCAGATCATAGATGTTTTAGATTTTATTGTTTTCCTGTTCCTGTAATGTAATTTCATGAAAGACAAATTTACATCTGTACAGTAACTGCTCTGTCTGAAATAACAAATGCTATAAGTAAAAAAAAGTTAAAAAATGGTTTAAACAATCACTTATGTTTGATCTTCAAGAATAAGTACTTAATCAGATTTTTAAAATATGTGTTTGTTCTTAGTGATCCCAAATTGCATTTTACAATCCAATAGTAGAAGCCAGCCACATTTGTCCACATAAATCTCAATGATCTTGTCTGTTTCCATGCTACATACTAAGGAAAAAGAGAAAGCATATCTATCTTTCCACTAGAGCATGCAGGCAAGCCAAGTGAGATCTTTAACTTGTTGAATGAACAAGTTTTTCAGAAGATGACAAAATCAGTAAAGAGCAGGCTGTCAGAAGGGGTCAAAAGAATCATGTCCCTGTGTTTTTGTACTGAACAGGCTAGAGTTTTTTGCATGAGAGCTTGCTTTCCCCTTTTTCCTAGGGAATGTAGTGCAGACCACAGGAAATGAAAAAATGTATATTAAGCTGTCTCCAACAGCAACTAGATGCTTCTAAGGAAGATATAAATCCCCATATTCACTGAGGGAGGATGAGAAAGGTAATACTTTTCTATCCTCAGGCAAAGTACAAAAAACAATGAGAGAAGAGCCCTCTTAAGCTATTCCTGATGCAGTGAAGTGATGCTGTGCTACCAAGACTGAGTTTGGAAACTTGTCTTACCAGGGTTGTTGGTGTATTTAGTTCTAGATTAATTTTACACAAGCAGTACGTTAGTGAAGAGCCATGGGTTCGAGAACAAATGTCAGGGATGACCTGTGAATCCAGACACAAAACAGTGCCTCATTTCTTCCATGATAGGCTAGGATATTTCTGGCTCCAAGTAGGAATTGTGTCATGTGCTGGGCTCCTGACCATTCAAAGACAAAGCAGAGTGCTGTGAAATACTTCAGACAGCTTTTCTGCCCAGGAAGAATGCTTTAGGGCTACAGTGATTGATAAAGCCACACAGAGGGATTGGGAATCAGCCATTTGCATTTACTTGCTGAACAGCACAGCTTGTGTACCTACAGGTCCTCAGTCTAGATATATGGAAAGAGGAGACAGAGAAGTGAGACACCTTTAGAAGGTGCTACTTTAAGCATACAGCCACTTAATAAGAATTTGCTGGGGGAGACAAAGAAAGAGGACCTTTGCCCAGCCTGAAATATTAGTTATAGAAAGATGGAGAATAGGTTGAGCAAGGCTCTGCCTCAGGGTTTCTATGTTTTTCCAGATCCCTCTGACTCATTTGTGTCTTTTTAAGAACAAAGTGGCTATGGTTGAGAAATTGTTTGTCTAACGTTATATTCATTGATTGCTTGCCAAATTATGCTTGAAGATGTTAAGCCAGAAGCCAGAGTTTCTAGAGCTGAATAGAAATCAGAGGAGAATGTCTGAGCCACTGCAAGACCTGAGAAACCTGAGGACCAGGTCAGAACACTCTGGAGTCTCATGTCTCAAGGATATGATGGAAAACTACTGCTCTGTTTAATACCCTACACTCCTTGCACTAGAATGAGTCCACCTCCTTTGGCATTTGAGACTAAGCAATTGGGTGCACTTACAAAAGACTGACAACCCTACTGAAAAAAGGTGGTAGGATCCTACTTAAAAAAGGTGGTAGGCTATCACACTTTCTTTTTTACTGGGAGAAAGAAGTATTCTGTCTTTACTACAGAAATACTTACCGTCAGCATATCAGTCTCCACCAACCTTCCTCCAGAAAGGAAGTATTGTAGCTCTCTGTTTATTTCCTCATCCCACATCCTATTTCAGCCATTTTTCACTTTCCTACAATGTAGTAGGAAGCCCCAGGAGCAGGAATCGAAGACAACATTATCTTTGGATGCCGGATGTGTGCCGCTACATCTGCACAGATGATTTGGGAGTACTCATTCCCCTTTACAGCAGTCTAGTGGAAAGATATTATTTAATTCTTTATTTCCTTCTATGGCAGATCTGCATTGCAGGGCACAATATATCTGGCAAGAACAGGCTTGATAGGTCTCTGCTCAGAGCCTTTTAGCCCCAGCTGGATTGAGTAGAGCAGCATCATTCAAAAGCAGTGTACAACCTGCCAGGGACCTTGACATCTCCACCTTTCCACTGCACTGAGTCACATTTATTTGGGCCCAAGCCAAGGACTCATACTCAGGTCCCAAAACCTGTGGTGTGTACTGATTCTTCTCAACTCTTCTGTTTGTAACCATTCCACACCAGTGATCTCACACCATGTTCTTCCAGCCATTGGCATACAAGATTTTGTCATTTGTAACTGCTGAATGCACTGCATAAATATTAATAAGCAGGAGTGTTATAAGACATCAAAGTGATATGTGATTCGCTAAATTATTTTCCTACGAAGTACTTATAAATGATGCATTAATTCCATCAGGATGCAGCCCTTCAGCATGGCTCATTAAGTCTGGCAGTTGCTTACTTTTCTTTTGATCTTCTGCACAGGGAAAAGAAATAAAAGCCATTTTTATCTCCTCAAGATCATCCCCTACCACCTGCTTTGAAAAAGAATAAATAACATTTTCCATTCAAAGGGAATATTTTTCCCTATCACCTGAGAAGTTTTCAGATCGGAGAGTTTACAGGAAGTATGTTTATAAATTTACAGGCTTTTGGCATTACTGTTTCCCTAAATCTAACTACATTCTGAGCCATAATAGCAATCTGTGTGCCTCATGGACACTTAAAATCCCAAACAGGTAGCTGGGAATTTTTCCAAAAGAGAAGAGTCTAGGTAATGTAAAGTTCAGTTGCCACTTGATAAGTCTTTCACAGCAGGCGAGGACCCGAACCATCTGATTAGAGCTGCATTTTGCACTCTTGACAAGAAGAGCAAGCATTGGCAAAAGGATATGAATAAGTGCAATTTAGTTAATTTTACACAATAGATCAGTTGTAACTGCTGTTGTACAGCAACTAGTAAAAGGTCATACGCATTATAATTTAAAAGTACTTTCACTTTCAACTTGGTCAAATTAATTCTCTGTGTAGAACATGCTATGTCTACAGCAACAGTTCTATTATTTTTCAACACTGCGCTTTGATAAGAGCTTAACAAGTAGTGCTCCAAATGACAGCAGCCGAAAGCTGAGCTGACTTCTGGTTACGTGTGGTCAGGCTGAGCCCAGCCAAGTGGAGCGTCCATCCGCCCATGATTAGCGGATGCAGGTGTCAGAAAAGCATCCACATTTCTGAGTGCTTCCCCACTGGGCTGGTTGGGTTTCCCACAACTGTCTCCGCGTTGTCTCATCAAAACCCCTCTCCCGCAACAGACCAAATAGGAAGGCTAGAAAATGACAGCGAGGTTTATAAGCATCTCTCTGTTGTACGGGTGTAATGCTGCATGGCAGTTTAAGAATCACTCTGGGGGAGTCCTCTTTCAGTTACACAAACCAAAGTGACGGTATTTTTGGCTCTGGCAAAGTGGGTCTAGGTACACTGGATGCTACAGCATAATAACTACCACATCAGGGATGATGGCATATGAAGGTAGGTCAAATGTCGTATTTTAGACTCCAAAAATTGTAAAAAAAGCTTGGTGACACAATGAGTGTTTCAAAAAAATCCACAGAAAAGGAAAATTGATGGAAGTATCTTACAAGTGACCATTATAAATGGTAATGAACATAAACAGCTATACCTAGAGTAAGCTAAGTAGAGCCAGTACTAGATCAGAATTCTCAAAATATTATGTATATTCAGTGTAGTACACCATATTTATAGTATGATCATTATAAATACTTACTAATGGTGTGTAAAAAGAGCAATGTTATTGACAAACATGTCAGTCTAAACTACATCAGTTTCACGTTAAACAGCATTTTTTCAGTATTAATAATATTGTTCTCAAACTTCCATGAGACTTTCATTCTCATTTAGTCTTTTTTTTATTTTTGTTGGCATTATTTCTCACATATAAGTACATCCATTTGTATAGATGTAGAAAAAATTATGGATGAAGCTAATGAAGGGCTACCTGTAAAACAGATCTAAGAAGTCCATCTCAGTGTTCTCAGAAATGACAAGCATGTTGAAGAATTCTTAGAATCAGGAATATTAGATATTAGCCATGTTGCAAATCACTCTCACACTGTTCAATTTGAAGCAGCGTGCTGTGTGCTCTCACTCAAGATTCATTACAGAATACGTGATTATCCACAACTGTTGAGTTTCAGCTACAGGCAGCTGTGCATTATGGACAATGGTTAACCAAGATATAATTAATATGTCAGCAAACAGTATGCTTACATAATTCAATGAGTTACTTCAAAATGTGATCCTGAGCAGGTGATTTTGTACAAAAATTTGAAGGGCCTATTTTTAACATTGTTCCATCCCACCTACTACTTTTTGTGCTACATGCCAGCAAAGATGGGTAATGAGGTTTTGAGCTGGTGGTTTTTTTTTTTTTTTATTGGACCACTAGCTGTTGGTTTCACTAGTTAAACAGTATAGAAAATTATGATCCTTGTATTTGTCTGAAAAATTGTGAATGCAGTTTTTTTGTTCCTGTTTTCTTCTTCTTTTTTTTTTTTTTTTTTTAAAGCTCTTTACATCTCGCACCAGCTCTATTTTAGGATCTTTTTAACAGATGTTGTCTATCCTACACTGTGATGGAAAGAGGAGAATATTTTCTAACAGCTAGAACACAGTCATCATGTGATGAATAATCATGCCTAAGAAGCAATGCCTATGCTGCATATATACAACAGCGGTACCCAAATATGCTTCTGGCACGGTTATCCCCAGTGTTCAATACATTCACAATGGAATGTACTGCCATACTTCATCCACCGTTCACGCCACACGTATTTTCCACCACAGACAACCATAGCTGCTCCTCATAGGTGAAGTGAGGTATTGTGTAGCCCTCACTGAATGGCTTTTTCTTTGTAGTGCACCAGCACAGGCAACAACTATAAAATATATTTTAATTTTCCTGTAGCTTAATACATATAAATATTCATTAACACAAGTTTTCACGTAGGCTCTGCTATCAGAATTTCTATAAAATTTATACAACTCTGTATTAATATAAAAAAGACCTACATAAATTATAAAATACTATCTTGGGAGAAATTAATTGCTGCCTGTTAAAAGAAACTAACATTTTGCAAAATAACAGCTAAATGGGATTAGAACAATCTCCCAGTGTAGTTGAATGCTTTTTTTCCCCAGGGTGAGGAAAAACACTTTTCCCTGTCATGAAAAAGACAAATCATGATCAGTCTGTCACATATAATTTGACAATTTGCAATGCTTGAACAGCAGGAGGCCAAGGCACATATTTCAAACATTGCTATTGATAGAAGGGTTTTACAGTAGCTCCCAATTTCTATGCTGGATAAATGGCCCATTTAAAAACAGTTGTATAACAGATAGCCATGAAAGCTTGGTGCACTGGAACCAAAAGAGTTGCTTGATTAGTTTTGGTCTTCAAGCTGATAATTTTTTTAACATGCATGGGAAATCAACTTCTGTGTTCCAAGGATCAAGCAAACTAACAGGTGTACATCTTGGCAACTGCAAATGGTATGACAAAAAAAGAAGAACCTTTCTGCATAAATTACCAGCTATGGATTTAAGTAAATGGATGGCAATCTGTCTGGCATTTGAATCCTAAAATAAGGAAGTACAGCTTGCATCTTCTTTTGAAATTTGTCAAAGGCACCTAACAAACAGTCCTGTCTCCATTTCTTGGAGGTAATGACCATCTTCAAAGTAAAAACTGTGAAATACTACTGAAACCACATTTATTGGACCTATGGGAAGACATGTCATAAACAAACATCTTTCCACTGAGTCACTGTTTTATATTGCTTGGTATACAGAAGAGATGAAAAGAAAAAGGAAATAAGATCAAAACTCCTCTTACTCCTGTGATGCCAAAAAAGACCCAAAACAAAACTTGAGTTCATCATAAATTGTATAGCTCCAAAATACTGTGAAAACAGTAAAAGTGTTGCCATTAAAGAGGATAAGTTGAAGGTACAGTCAGCTTTCTCCTAATTAATTTAAATTGTGGCTTTATTCTGAAAGCAATGGCATGTGATTTCACACTGATTATCTCCCCATAACTTCCTCATAAAGTATGTTCAGCTTACAAGTAAACAGTTTTTTTTTTTTTTCTTCTCTCTTCCTACAAAGCCCTGGAAGCACAGCCTGCCCTCTGAAATGCAAGCCAAGTCTTCTGTTTCTTGTGAATAATCACCAGTTGAAGGCTCAACCTGCTCTGTCACACATATTCACCAGCATTGCATGTGAGAAGCTGACTGGAACAATTCTATTTGCGACGAAAATAGGAGGACGAATTAAATCTCCTTAATTTCCTTCCAATTAGCTGCAGTGCAGCTCCCTCCTAACTTGGTTTTGTGGGGCTTAAGGGGCAGGAAAAATGAGAATTAGAACTGATTCTGCCAGGAAAGGAAGCAGCTGAGACAGTACACCAGTGGACATGCTTTTAAAGGATGCCATTTTTACAAAGAATGGCAGCATAGAGAATCATAGAATCTCTTAGGTTGGAAAAGACTTTTAAGATCATCAAGCTCAACCATTAGACTAACACTGCCAACTCCACCACTAAACCATGTCCCTAAGCACCCCATCTACACATCTCTTAAATATCTCCAGGGATGGTGACTCAATCAACTCCCTGGGCAGCTCATTCCAGTGCCTGATAACCCTTCCAGTGAGGAAATTTTTCCTAATATCCAGCCTGAACCTCCCCTGGCACAACCTGAGCCACTTCCTCTTCTCCCATCACTGGTCACTTGGGAGAAGAGACCAACCCTCATGTCCCTGAAACCTCCTTTCAGGCAGCTGTAGAGAACAATAAGGTCTCCCCTGAGACTCCTTTTCTCCAGGCTGAACAACCCCAGTTCTCTCAGCTGCTCCTCATTGGACTTGTGCTCCAGACCCTTCAACGGATTCATGGCCTTTCTCTGGACATGCTCCAGCACATCAATGTCCTTCTTGAAGTGAGATAGACAAGGATTTTGGAAAGAGACTGTGTTGCTGGTTTTGTACTGCAGCTTCAGGCAGCTTCAGCTGGCTGCCAGTGGGGCAGTCAGAAAAGAAATAATCCTTGTTTCTCTTCACATATAGCTCTCAGAAGACCTATGGTCACCTCAGTACACAAAGTTGCTGTGGATCAGACAAGAGCATGTTTCCTCTGCAAGATCTGAAGCTGAACTACCCTTTACAGGTTTTACCAGAGTTAATATAGAAGACAGAAGTATCAGGTCAACACAAAACTCCACCTCACCCAGCTGACGATGGCAGTAGCAAAGACTGGAAAAATGTAAGATCAGGTCAAGCTTTAACAATGCTTCTCCAGGGTATTTGGCTCATCTCCAGCAAAAGACAGCTCAGAGATTTTCTGAGCCAGGCCTGGCAGCATCCTGAGGCAAGGCGTTACACAGCTTGACTGCATGCTTCTGGTAAACCAGCCTCCCTCGTTTCTGTGTAGAACCTGACACGCTCTAACTTCATTTAACATCCTCTTTCTTTTTACTAGAAGAAACAGTAAGCAATTGATCTATACTCACCTTCCCTATATTTCACACACATCACTGATATCCTTCCTTAGTCATCTCTTGCCATTGTGTAGAGTCCTATGCTAACTCATTGCACCTTTCATGGATGGATGCCTTTCCAAATCCCTGAGCGTCCTTCCCCAAACATTGACTTGTTGCAACATTATCCTTCTTGACATGGATGAGGGGGAAACAGTGTTCAAAATGTGCGCGCATAAGGGATTTGCGGAGAGGCATAAAAAAGCTCTCTGTTAGTTGTCTATTCCTTGTCATAAGAAAGTCTCAGGGGAGAACTGCCTGTCTACAGCCTCTTGGCTCTTCTGATGGTGTAGAATTGGCTGCATTTTGGGGTGCTATTATTATAAGCCAGATTTCTAATTCTTAGACTCTGTTGCTGGAGTACTGATATTATTTGAGAAATGAGAATTTTATCAGAAAATACAGTAGGATTGCAACCCTCAAACTTTGGAAGACATGTCTGAGAACAAAATAAATCTGGAAAGCAGAAAGAAAACTAGAAGTCATTACATCTTATTTGTGAAGTTAAACAGCTTATGATTTAGCCAGTTTTTAGGGAAATACAGGACTAATGGGTGAACAGTGGATTCCATTTTCCAGACAGTACATACAGACATAATACATACATAATCACATACTATTCTCCTTGATACATTTAACAAGTTCCATCTTGAACACAGAGGTGTTTTTAACACCCATTAATAATGTAAGAAGTCTGAGCTAAATCTTCTGATGGTTAAGAACCTGAATTACTAGCTATTTTACACTCAAGTATTTTGATATCAGCTGCATCCTTCAGTTTACAGAGATTTTCACTCTTTATTGATAGAGAAAAACATGCTTTTGCATCAGCCATTTCTCTGCACTAAAAAACAAGCCAATATTTTTGCTTTCTCTTATATGTTTGACTCTTCATTACTTTGATCTGCTGGTAGCTTTCTTCGGCTCCCATTCCAGCTTGAATTAATCTAAAAATAGATAAGCAGAATAGTGCACAGCTAAGCCAGACCAGGAGGCTCTTCTGAAATTCCCCTTACTCAAAAAACTCTCTGATATTGGCATTACCATGTCAGCTCTGCTGGAAATATTTCACAAGATACTGCTTAAGATTACAGCTGGGTTTTTTTAATTTTCCTAACTTCATGATACTTCATGATACAGGCTCATCTTCATCTTATGATCAGCTAGTTCTCCAAGATTACTCACCTTCTCCTTCTTTTCAGTCAGTTCATCTTATAGCAGAAATTACTCTTAGATCATCAGTACTGAATTTTTCACTATTTTAGTTTTACATTCATTACATAAGCATTTTTGTGTAGTCAAGATTATTCAGTCCTTTGTAAGATATTCCTGTCCTTCTCTGTATTAACAATATTTTCTAACTTTGTTAGGAAAAATATTTGCCTGCTTCTAATTGTGTCAAAATCACTAGTGGAACCACTTAATAAATTTTTGAATAAAGTCATTTTGAGTAAAGACTGTTAGCAAAGTCTAGCAATTCTTAATTGAATGTAATTGTCTCTATCTTAAATAATTACATTTTTTAAATGAAGTTACATAACATTCTTTACTGGAGTTCTGAAAAGTTAGACTGATTTTGACCTCTTTGGAAAATCAGTCATCTATAAAAGACATGGTATTGTTTTGGTAAAATGAAAGATGGGTAAACCTATGCTGCATTCTGTTTTTATTTACCTCCACATTTTTAATCATTCTTGATGTGTCTGAAAGCCTTGCACATAACTCACATACCATCTAGTTATGTAGATCATTCTTTATTTTCTATTTTGTAAATGTATATCCTGTGTTGACTGTTTCCAGTCATACTTTCCCTGATTTAACGTATTTATTAAAAAGTTCTGTTGTTGGATCTGCAACTTCATGTGTGAGTTCATGCAGTATTGCAATGACATTATCTAGTTCCCCTGATCTGAGTACATTAAGTTGTTTGATTTTTGGTTTCCACTTCAGCTGTTGTAATTTCCTTTCCTACATTCCCACAGCTATTGTGCCTCCTTTCCATCCTCAGTGTCACCATTCTTATTGAAAATTGATCAAAAGCATTTAGAAACACAGATAGTGACCCACTCTTGGCCCACTGGGATCACCAAGTCCAGACTTGTAATCACAAGCAAAAGCCTAATCTCAAAAAGTTTGTAGGACATCTGTGCCAATTTCCCAGTATCTGATAACTTGGAACTTATAGTAGAGGAAAAAAAAAAAAAAAAAAGCTGTAATATGCCATGGGGAACTAGTGGAAGAAAATAAAACCCTTGGCAAGATCAAAGGACCCTGCAGTGGGAAAGAATGTAGTTTTGGTTGGGTTGTGCCACTGAAATCCAGGAGATCTTTTAATGTTATTAAGGAATGATCTTGCCCTATGCAACATGCCCAAAGTATGGCAAGTTTCTGACTCTATAAAAGGTGATCATTAGATACTGCTTCTTCCATTTGTTTCCTTTCCCTTATAAAGTAAAAGGTTCCTGCTGCAGACCAAGAAAAACTCTGAAGTCTTGGATCAGTAAAAAATATAAATAATAAGCAGTAAACATATTCAACAGAGATAAATCACCTTTCCTTTTCTTTTCAGGAGACTTTTTAAATTCTGTCCTAGGCACAATGTACAACAAAGTCCTTGTATTTTTTTCTTTATTTATGTGCTGAAGACTCAGGCCTAATTATGAGAAGCCTGAAGACTATCCTTATTACATTCTAATGGACTTTTCTATCAGCAGAATACCATCAGGAAATATCTACACTGTCCAAATTTACCTCAGATAAGCCCTTAATCTGTGAAAAGATTAGGACCCTGACTATGAGAGATGTGGTCCCTTCTGTAGAGACAGAATAAAGCCTGTATTAAATAACTATTTATTTACTTTTTATTATTACTAATTTACTTTTAGTTCTTAATAATGTATACTCTGTGTAGCCAGAGTAAGGGAACTAGCCCTAAGATACTGCTAAATGATCTGTCCAGTAATGCTTGTGATATGGTCATACTGACCATTTCATATGCTTGGCCTGTTCACTCTCTGGTTTCTTAGGTTGACACATTTCTTAATCAAGGGATGATCTAAGACAATTTTAATTAAAATATTCAATTTTTTGTTGTTGTTGTTATTTGCACATACAATTTTCTGTAATTCTCTGACTCTATATTAGATACCTTCACAATATTTTACCAGTCCTGTAGTGGTGTTTGTTTGTACCAGCAGCTGTCACTCTATTAGAATTAATTCTGACACAAGATGAATACATTGTTAAAATCTGAGGGGATTGTGAATGGAGAACATGTCAGAAAAATGACTCCCTGTGAACTAGGAGGAAAGTAAAAAACCACAAGATTTTTTAAATGTCGTTATCCATATATTATACTAGGAGTTCATCTTACAGCAGCTTTAGTATTTCCTCTTAATCCTTTATCTTCATGTTTAGAACATCACCATCATCACTGAATTAAGCTGATCTAATTGGAGTTTTGTCTCACTTATTTTCTCACTCCTGTCAGGAACACTTGGTGCTGGCACGTATGGCAATGTATGGGAGGAAAGGCTTATTTTAACAGCCTCATTGACTTTTCAGCCTCTCTGTTACCACAGCCATCAAATTCTAATTTACTCTTCTGGGGGCCCTCATCATTCCACAGTCCAAGGTGGACAAAAAGAAAAATAATTTGGCCACTTAATGGTGAGAAAGTCTATACTCCCAAAACAAAACCAGCCAGACAGCTATCTCAAAATTAACAGGCTCTGTTGACTGACTCCTTACCTCTCTTCCCTGACTCAACTCTTCCCACTGCTTCCCTTTTCTCCCCATCGCCACCATCCTACCCTTCACTGGTGCTTTTTCAACAGTCCAGTGAGAGAATCATGTGAATACAGATAAACGAGAGGTCAAACAACCCTCCTTTAAAAATATTTTTTAGGACTACTTTACTCATATCAAGAACTGAGGATGGGAAGTAATATTTGAGATCAGCCTATAAGAAAACAGGAAGAAGATATGGGCAATAAAAGCTCTTTCTCACAGTCCCTCCCTTCTGAAAGGTTAACATTCTACCTTAACATATATATTTTGTCTACTGAAAACAAGTACAAAACTAAAGACATTATCTGGCAAGAAAAATTATTAATTCAAATATTAACAGATTGTTCAGTCATAAAGTTGACCTGCCATGATTTACAGATATCTTAGGTCAAAGGTGCATAGTTAATTTCTGTAAAGATTTTTAAAGGACATAAAATTGCAAATGAAAAACTAGCTTTCACTAGAGATGTCATGAAACAATTGTTTTTAGGAAAAAAATAAACATACTCTTTTAAAAGTTTTGTTTCTGAAATTGGTTTTTTTTTTTCAGCCAAGCCCAGACATTCATAGATAAATTAATTCCCTATGTTTCTGTCTTCATAAACAAGTTTTTTTTGTTTTTAATTCTCTTTTGCTTTTTTTATAAGTGGAAGAAAAATGCACTATATTTTTTTCCTGCCACTGGATGTTATTAAGTAGCACTACATAGGTTTCCTTTTCTTTTACTAACTGTAACAAATATATGGTAGAAAAGCATATTTAAAAATTAATTGTTCATGCTTCAACCGAAAAAAAAAAAAAGAAGAAATTTGGATTTAAATTTAAACATTCTTAATCTCCATTCTTGTACTTTAATACCTCATAGGCCTTTAACAATTTATATTTTAAAATTTCATGGTTTATAAGACCTAAGTACAAAAACTTCCTAAGAAATTCCACTCTTAACGATTTTAATAAAGTTTCAATTTTGTCTGTGTAAATAATTACTAAAAATAAAAACTATATAAGCCATCCCTTAACTTTATTTTCACTAAACAAAATTATTACAAACCCTCCCAGTAATCAAGAAAAAAGTTTGCTTTTTGACGCTAAAAACAGTTGACATCTTGTATCTTGGTGGCTTTCTATGATGCTGGCTTTCTATGATGCATGATTTCTTTCTATTATGAAAATGCACCTTTTAAAAATATTTAAAACATATGCATGATAAATTGGTAAGCTGAAGTGTCTCACAGACACATTTTGGCTCCATATCATCCTGTCTCATATTCAGCAATTATGAAGAAGAATACTGACTACACCACAGATGTTTCCTAATTAAGTGGATCAAGGAAGACACACAAATGCTAATGACTATTTTTGTTTTATATGTGTGCTATTTATAATCTGCCGTGCTATATATACTAACACAGTAAATTACCAATCTACAATCAATTCCCCTACAAAACAGTTTCTTTATAAAAAAACTGCTTGAAACTATAATTCAGAACCATATTTTAACATAGATTAGATGTGTGCTTTTAAGAGTCACCCACAGCCTTCAGTTCTATGTTCCTTCTCTAATGTTTTTCTTTTTTCCAATTTATACCTAATATTTTGGGTGTTTAATAGACTTCTTTTCTCACTGTTTTGATTTCAGTGCCCTATCTTTTACTTTGTAATGGTGTTTCAATGCAGGAGTAGTTGTTCACTTGTGCCATTCAGGTAAATATCACAACCTTTTTCTTGGTTTTAGTGTTGTGCTCATTCATCTCTTGACAATATTTGCCAGACATTCATAGAAAATTTCTTCTGATATCCTCAGACCTTTTCCTGACCCAGATAATAAAGTTATGGGTGCATTTTAGTTTGAACCAGAGTGCACTTTGAGACTGATGTCCCAATTGTCCCCACTTACCATCACTGAGTCATCTTGGAGTGCACAAATTGAATTCCTTTGAATGAAAGCAAGCTACAAGACCAGGAGTACATTTAATTTTCTCCAGCCACAAATGGCCACTCAATCCACACGACCAGACTAGCACTAGCCCAAAATGAAATCTCCAAATCTTAGACAGTGGTGCCTTTAGGCCCTTAGCCTCGTTTCGTTCCATTAACCCACTCTTCTGGGTCTCCCTGCCTGCCAGAGTCAAGCTGAACCTTGTCACACAACAACTGCTAGGGTTGTCTTTCATTCCAATACCACCTCCTGGTTTTAAATAAGCACTCATGGTAACTGTTACATAAAGAAACTGTTGTTCTTTGGGTGACAGTATTATAGCAAAACTTTGAAATGGCTGTAGGTGAACTTCAACCAGTGCAAAAAAGAGGAAAACCCCAGTTGGGATTTCGAAAACTTCCTCTGATGAGGCATACATACAGATGAAAGGCGAATGAATAAGAGATCCAATCCAAGCCATTCTATGATTCTGTGTAAAGAGAAGTTCCAAGAGAGCAGTATGACTCCACAGGGAGAATTAAAGGACTCCTACTGAATAAACAGACTAGCTTAAATATGACCAGGGATGTCTTTGAGGACAATGTGTGATGGACATGTCACAAAAGAATAGTAACACACTTAAACTCTACTTTCTTCAGATACTGATGACATCAGTATAAAAGCTCCCCATTGTCTTATTTAGGTGTGAACAAAACCCTGTTAGTTATTCTAACAAATAGATGGCAGCATAAACGTGTTGTGGTAGAGATTGATTCAAAGTTAGGATTTCTCATCCCAGCCCTGCTGACCTGAGTTTATGCAGTTGGTTCCACTGTATCCATAAAGAGCCACTAGACTATATCTAAATAAGAAAATTAAATAGTGTCAGGGTGCTGATAGTCTAAATTATTAAAATCATAGATCACTCACTGCTATTCTTTTTGCCTAGATCAATTTTTACCAACCCAAATAAAGTTTGGGAATAAACCCAGTCCTAAAAGTATTGTCAACAGGCAACTGTTAATTCCTTCAGGTACTGGAGTATTATTATGCAGTGTGGTCATGACCAGAATATGCTAGTGGCCCAGGCTTAGAAAATGCACCCTGGCAGCATTTAATTTCCTAATATAGATTAGCTGTTGAATTGAAGAATGTGTTTTATGCTTCATGTGGCTCATTCTAATGAAGTGGCCCCAGAGGGATAGGGTATAAGAATTAACCCTTCCAATATTTAAGTACTATCACTTGAATTGGGAGAAAAAAATATGTAATAATAAAGAATATCTTCATTTATAAAGACTAGTGTAATGTTCAAAAGGTCGACATGATTTCACTGGCAGTTTATACAAAAGCTAGGCTTTTTTTTACTACAAAGGTGTTCCTATGCTTAGAGACTTTAAAAGCAGAGAAAGGAGCTTTATTCAGAATAAAGCTACTCATTACCAGAGCAATGAACTTAAAACTCAGTGACAAAAGCAATGTGCCATTCACAAAGAAGTATTCTGTCTAGGGAGATGGAGACTAGTAATATGCTGCTGTAAATATGTTTCCATATTCAGAAGAACTTCAGATATATTTACAATCAGTAGCACAGTGAATGCTGCTTCTCTGTAACAATTTTTCTGTCTTTCATCATCTAGGATATTGTGTTTTCAGACTTCTAGTGACGGATGCTATAAAAAGTCACTTGATATTTATCAATAGTAGTGAATTATTGAAAAGAAAGTAAAAAAAAAAAACCCAGACCCAAAACACATCCTTAACAGCACATCCACCTGAATGAGCAGATAACAATGAAAGTGTCTGGACTGCCATGGCACAGATTCCATTCCATTAAAATTTTAATTCAAAACTAAATTCTACTTTTAAGGATGCAGGCTGTTAAGAATGTCTATATCGCCACAAATCTGTTTCAATAAAAAATATCCTAAAGATTTATGGATACATAGAAGTGGTATACCGACAGGTAATTTCCTGCTCCAAAACCTTTATAGTCCAGCTGAGAGTGGACTCAACAATCACACAAGACAAAAGAATGACATGTATTATATGCTAATGACAGAGGACAGAAGGTATTACAGAAAAAGGTGGATTTTACAGAAAAGACTGGAGTTAAAAAGATGTGGAGATCATAGAGGAAGACTGAATGTGCTTGAAGATGTAACAATGTAAAAAAAATACATACAGGAATCTCAGAAGTTCATGGGTACCCCAAAGTCCTGGATTGTCTTCTTTTATTTTGTTTCTTGGAAAAAGACTCAGGTTAATGCTGAAACAATCATCTGTTCGCAATCCTCTGAGTAAGTCTTCAGTGTTCAGTTATGGATTCACCAAGGAGTTCTTAGGAACTCACAGCTCAGTGGTAGAGTATAGATTGGCTTGTCCATCCTGGAATCATGGATCCTCCACGCCCAAGTGGATGGGATATCTAGCATGTCAGATCTATGAATCATATAAAGATTTGAAGGTGAAATGATACATTTATTGAAACTGTAGATGGATGTTAGAATAACATAGAATCCCAGAATGGTTTGAGTTGGAAGGGACCTTAAAGACCATCTACTTCCAATGCCCCCTGCCATGGGCAGGGACACCCTCCACTAGAATATCATAGAAGGAAAACATATTCTTAAGGTTAAGCTTGACAGTAAGAATCATCAGTAGCAGGTATACTTTCTACAGTTGTCTCTGAGGCTTGCTAACAAGACTCTGCAATCTTCTCCAGGCCATGCCTTGAAAAATTTTAAAACTGCATCTTTCCTTCTGTTTTGGAGGAAAATGACTAGAACTGTCCACAGCTGTTTCCCATGGTCATCTGCTCTTTTTATAGCCCTACCTCAGCAGGATCATGCATGTCCATTTGCCACCCCCAACAAGTCCTTGTATGTGGATAGCAGAAAATCACAAGGGTGAATGCCTTTTTATTCTCTCCAACATGTGCTTCAGTGTCTTGACTTTCACAGTACATCTTGGTTTCCATGTTCTCAACTGTTGCCTTGCTTACAATTTTCTTCAATAGAATGGCATGTTTTATAAGTGCAATACCATCAGAAGCACCAACTGTACAAGCTCCATTTGATTTATATTTAGCCTGCTATGTGCTTAGCAGAGAAGCTGTACGTGGCACAGCATAAGACAAACAGGAGAAAGGGTCTGACCTTTCCCTTCCCTAGGCACTGCACATACTCTCTTAGCTATACGGAAACCCTGCAGAGCCTTGTCACCAGGGCTAACAACAAGGCATGCCCACAAGAAATCTACTGGTGGGCAGCCTCCAGAGAGGGAGAAGAAAGACCTAAACATATATTTCATCACAGCAACATCAGCCACCTTTCTGGCGCAACAAATGCAATCCAGGATTCAGTAGAAGATATATTCCTGGTAACACTAATGTCATACTGACAGCTCTTCGCTGATGGATATTCATAGCAGTGTTAATAGGTAAAGTGCCACTAGACAAGGCAGAAGGCAGTAATTCTGATCATCTGCGCCCAAACAAATTAATTCTCAGATGAATTTCTAAACAGAGGTGGGGAACACTGAACACATAACTTCTTGAGGAAACGCAGGAGAAGCCTGGCTTATTCATCTTAGCTCAATATTCCTCAACATCTGATTACACAAAATTTCGAGAGGGGTCTTAGGACGTTAGAAGTAGTCAACAGCATCTCAGTCACTCCCAGGATACTACCAGTTTCATTATTAGGGCAGTAATTATTGGCTGAAACTACCTTTGCCTGTTAGGAACTTATCCTTTAATTGTTGGCAGCACTAAATATACATTGCACACAGAGAAATCAGGTTAAAAAACAGGGAAAGGAGGGAATAAAAGAAAATTAAATCCTGGTACCGGTCGTCTAAACTTATAAATAGTATTTTCCCTGCATTATATGATAGTCATGTGACAAGGACACTGCTCCGGAGACCCAGGTTTCCTGTTGTAATATGACAATAACAAAACATTTGTCTTCTCCTTTAGTGCATAGTTTAGCTCTGCCATGACAACTTAATTTTTTAAATTTGTAGTTTTAGCTGTTTATTTTAGATTTTTCTCTGCTTCTAATGTAGCCTCCAATACTCACCAGATAAAAGATCCTTTCAATGTTTGCCCTTTGATCCGTGCCACATCTTATGAGTAGGATGAACTCCCAATATTAAATCTCTCTAACGTTTACCACTGCCAGGGCTCCTACAAATGCTTTTGACAGTTAATATGATGTGTCTCTCCCTTCTTATTTTATAATGGTCCTAGTACAAAGGTTATCTTAGTCAGTTGTTTCTCCTTAGGCATGTTGATTCTCAGCCCTCTGGGGCTCTGCCCCTCTTAGGCCATGTTTAGTTTTAGATGAGGCATAGTAACAGCAATTCCTGACAACTCAGGTTGCTACCACATACGAAGAAATAGCACCTTCAGCAAAAGCCCTGCCGAATGCCAAAACTGAGAACTTAGAGTTAAGAAATTCCAAAATTAGTATCTCCTGCATCCTTGATTAGGCTTATCTTCTGGTATAGTCACTACCTATATAATAATGTACAAGTTTTGTATTTAGTTTTACACACTTCTACTTTATTCGGTGAACAGTGTGCAGTTCTGCTATGACTACCTCAGAGTTATGCTGCAAAAGAATATTCTTTCCTGAGAATGTCTGCCTTGTTGCAGATTTGGAAAACAAGTCTGGAATTAGAAGATTGGTAAGTGATAGCAAGCTGAATATGGAGGCGTACTTTTGCTAAAAAACAGGAGGAAGTGAGAAATGGGCAATCCATCATCCTCTTGACTTTTCAAGCAATTCAAGAAGAAGAAAACACCATATTACTGTGCAAATTTACATGAGCTCCTAGCTTTGAATACTGTTTGTTGTTGCCCAGCAGAAGTAGCAGAATGAAATCCCTCATTCAGCCTCATTAAGTGTGAGACAAAAAGCACAGTAGCCTGGGCTAGGATTAGATTTTGGGAGTTAGCATGAGTTTTAGCACATACTATCACGGGACTGTGACACATAATAATACTCTCAAGCTACAGCCAGACATAAGGATTTGGGGGTGCTTCTGAACTCTCCAGTCTGAGGCATGTTCCAGCTTTAACTCAGTTGTGGAAGACCAGTGTGCCCATCCTCAGGACACTGTGTGTTCCCCAGGAAGGGGAGTCAGTGGGTTGGTGCAGACAGCAGCTGCAGTGTGTTCTGTCAAGGCACCAGTGTGCACCGCTGGCAAACAAGCAGGTAGTTAGAGATGCCAGTTCAGTCTCTCAGCCAAGATTGCCCTGAAAGACAATGGCAGAACAAAGAATTGCATTACGGTATTTTAAGCCCTAACTTAAGATCCTAAATACTAAACCATCATAGAAAAATTACATATGTCTGACCCTCTCACAACTACAGAATGCTCTTAATGAATATTTTCGTTCCTGGAAATTGCACTGAATATGCTGACTGTGTAATTAGAAATTATGGCATGGCCTAGGTAGTATACATCTTTGTCAAGAAAACATTGGTATGACCAGTTTCATCTCAAATTTGCCTTTGGAAATCTGTGTTTACAAGCTCTAGGGTTATCAAATCTTATTTATAGATTGTTTTGCAGTATTCCAAAGCAGGAAATACTCCCTTTCAGTCATGAAAATTATTCCAACCACACAATCATAATATCATCAAAACTGCAACATTGACACCCATCACTTCTCTCCAGAATTTCAATGGCATGAAATAAGTGAGACTAGTGAGGAAGAAGAAATAATAAAAACCGCACCAAACTTAATATTCTGCTTTTTTGAGGTGTTGGATAAATATAGTGTGATCAAAACAAGCAACAGGGTTATGCTGGTTTTAAGCCACTGAAATTAGAAGCCAATCAGGCACTTAGATTGTATTGCTGCTGGAGTGGGTGCAACAACAAGGTATCACTACATGTAATCTTACTTTGCTACAACTGAAGCAGAGGCCATTGTATAAAAAACCCCACAACAGTTATTAATACAAATAGACCCTTATTCTGGTGCATTCCTATGCTTGATGACATTACACATTTTTTATGAACAATGATTTTGTACCGCTGTGTTGCGGGAACATGCAATGCCTTTATCTTCTGCTTATAATATTCTTCCTGATGCTCAAGGATCAAGCATTTAATGATCCTTTCAATATTATCTATTCACTGTAAGTGGTGGAGTAAAAGCCTAGTGGAAAAGATTCTATTTGATCTAATATATATATTTTTATATGCTATTATGAATTCCATATTATGCCTTTTGATGTAAATTCCCATATGTGGTCCTTATGGAGCCCTTTATAATTATTTCATTATGCTGCTCAATCATTCCCAATCAACAGATAGGAACTATGAATTTAACAATATGATTTAGGCATTTCAGAATGCATAGAAGAAAACCATGAAAACCAAAAGGCTGTGTTTATTTTGATGCACAATGAACTGAAAAATTTCTCAAAAATTACATTATTAATGTCTAATACATGAGAGGTGGGAAGATGTAGGTTTTGAAGCAGTTGAGAATTTCAGCACTCCTTCTTACTGCTGCAGATCAGCTATGATCAGATTCCTTGCTAGTGCAGAATGGAAAGTATCTAGCTTTGTATTGTAAATCTGAAGTAATCCAGACTAGTAGAGGTGATCTGTTCAAACATGAGTTGAAAATTACAGTTATAGTACAGCTGGCTATTGTATTTTTTCCTTGCATTAAAAAACATATAATTAAATTATTTTTATAACATTTATATTTATTTATACACACAGAAACACATTCAAAGATTATAACTCTGAGGGATCAGTTCTGCTCCTAGGTACAGGTCACTTTATAATTGTGGTTTGAAATATAGTTAAGCATTTGCCTAAAAAATGTTCATTTCCTTTACCTAAGAAGTGGGCTGATTCTCTGACCAATGAGTTATATTTTAATCCTTCAGCCTATCCCAGTCTTCACGTGATTATAACAATTATTGTACCTCTCTGAATGATACAAGGTAACACAAGTTCTCTTTTTCTCTCTTTCTTTCTTTCTCTCTCTCTTTCCTTCTTTCTTCATTTCTCTCCTTTCTTTCGAGATGAAACTTTGCATCTTTGTTATGGGTATCAACTTCATCATGGGGTGTAATGTGTTCTGTGAAAATGCTGGAATGAAGAGCTGCTTGTTTGCATTTTGTTCTCTGGCACTCCTGTGAGCAGACCAGTGTAAACTTTCCTGCAAGCAATTTGCCAGGATATCCTCTACACACTTCATGTCCTCAATGTTTTTGTGTTTGATTGAATTGCAGGGGGATGGCATGGATGCCTTCAGCCATTCCCATGAAAGGCTTTGAAAATAAAAACTGAGAGAGTGGGACTTCAAATGCTTTTTTTGCCTTTTTTTTTTTTTTTCTTCCCATGGAAACACTGATAACATTAGAAAGCAATTTGTCTGTTGTGCTTTTCACCAACCATGGAATCTGAGAAGGAATGTTTGGCTGGAGTATTTTTAGAGATTTCATATCTAAGAAGAGATAATTACTATAATTTTATCTTGGGATGATGGTTCATCAGCAAGTCTGAGACTGAGTCTAGAAAGGGATTCTTACACAGTGTGTGGAAAGCAACACTTTTGGCAGCTATGGGGAATTTGAACATTCAAGAAGATGAAAGGTGTCCAAATGGATTTTCCTGAGGAAGATGTGCTCTTAGAGGCAGAGGATGACACAGGGGGCAACTTTGTAAATATATTTCATCCTTTCTACCAACATCACCTGAATCATCCCAAAGTTACTTTCACCCGTGTGTTCTTTATGCAAGTATAGATCCCAAGCAGGGACATTAGAACATCTGGGTGCCTGTTCTCTTTGCACTGAACCTGAATGTGATGAATGAGCCAATCATTTTTGGATGTTGCTGATATTTTAGTCCACAATGACTTTTCTACTATGATTTCAAATTAATGTTGAACAGAGGAGAAGAGAGGATTATTTGGTAGATGGAGCTTTGGAGGTTCAAATAGAACCCTGAAGAACTGGGCTCTGTTTGATCTAAATGACCAAGCTCATCTCCTGTGAGCCTGCTAATCTTTCCCATACACTCAAAGAATGTCTGACTGATGGCTGCAAAATACTGCACAAAGGCCTAGCACTGGGAATACGAGTATGACGATGAGAAATGTTACAGATTTGACAGTCTCCCTGGTTTCCTGCACTTGAATAAATAACTGAATGAATGCTTCATGCTTCCATGCCAGCCAGGTCTGGAAAGCATCCAACCTGTTTCAAACTCTAGGCTTTGTACAGATTGTTTCTGGTCCCCTCTTAGGCTTTAAGAGTTTGTATTTAAGTTGCCTCAACTTCTGATAGTTGACTCATTTTTTACTATGAGGTCAGAATTTATCTCTATGAACAACCTGAATTACTGTCTAGACCTTCGAGGCCATGAAATATGCTTTGTAGAGCACTTTTGACATGAATTTTTAGAATTAATTTGGGCAATAAATTTAGTATCATAGCTATTTTTAGTGCCCAGGTATAGAAGAGTCACAGATCTTTCAATTTTTTCTTTCAAGCTATGAACATCCTTTTTCTTGTGAATAATTAGATCCAATATACCTGTCAAGGTGAACAGATTCACCTTGATTTACCATTTTCCATCGTCTTTCTGATTGCCTGGCATATTTGTGCCATGATAAAGTGCAGCAAATTGAGAGCAGATAATAGGTGTTTGGTAAATTTTTGTGTGACCCACTGATCAGCTTCATGTCTTAGTCACCCAGCCAGTCTGAAGAGAAACTTCACTCGGTTTAGCTGCTCACTCTGGAAACTTGGCTTCTGAGCAGCCAGTTTAGATGTCCCTGCGTCACATTTCCCAGTTCCTGTGGTAGTGCAGTTAGATCCAGATGAGATACCTCTGCCCTGAAATGTTGGGTTTTACAAATGAGTGAACTCTTGGGCGTTAGCTTTCCTAATATTCACAGCCCTAGAAAATCACACTAAGAAATAAAAGCTGTTTGTTGATCACATGTAGTGCACTTCACCTGTCTCCAGGTTCTTAAGGTATATGGGGAAAGCCTCTTTTTAATCCAAATCTGTATACATCCAGTCCTGTCACTTACAGACCTGTCAGTGAGTGCTGAACATTACTCTGTTACAGTTTTAATCAGGATGCAGCATCATGGGAGGAGCTGGAGATGACAAATTTGATTACTGCACTGCTCTCATCAGACCTCTAAGATGTCAAACTTAAGGCCTTAAAATGTTGAATTTGAGAAGTATGCTTTCATATTGTCTCTTAATTGCACACTTCTGTATCTGGTTATGTCCAGTATTAGTACTCATTCCTGGAGACAGAAGACTTAGATATGTTACCAGCAGAAAAGTATTTTTGAGGGAAGAAAACTCCTTTTCATTTTCAAGTATAAGGAATGTTATACTATTATGCTGGTTTTGGTTGGGATAGAGTTCCTCATGGTAGCTAGTATCAGGCTGTTTTTTTTTTTTATTTTTGGCTAAGAATAATGTTAATAGCACACTGAAGTTTTTAGTATGAGGCTATGATTTCGATTTGTGCTGAGAGGAATATTGACAACACATTAACGTTTTTAGTTTTTGCCAAACAATGTTTGTATCAAGCCAAGGGCTTTTTCAGTTTCTCATACTGCATCTGTGTTCCCAGCTCCTTCTTTACAAGCTGGGAGGAGACACAGCCAGGACAGCTGACCCAAACTGACCAGAGGGGCATTTCATTCCATAAAATGTCATGCCTAGTTTATAAGTTGGGGGAGTCGGTTGGGTTCTCTGGCTCTGGCTTGCTCTCTCTGGTTCTGGCTCTTGCTGTTCAGGGACTGGCTGGGCATCAGTCGGCAGGTGGTAAGCAGTTGTACCATTTGGGTTTTTTTTCCCATTACTATGATTATGTAGTAGCAGTAGTATTGTCAGTATACATTATTACTACTATTTGTATTGTTAGCATTATTAGCATCATTATTTTATTTCATTTATTTTTATTTACTAAAAGGTTCTTATCTTAACCCGTAAATTTTCCTGCCTTTTCCTCCAATTCTCTTCCCCATCCCACTGGGGGAGGGGGAAGGCGACTGAGTGGCTGTGTGGTGCTTAGTTTCTGGCTGGTGTTAAACCACAATTATGCAGGTACCTGTAACACTAATGATAGTATATAAAAGGGTTTCTTCAGGACCCTGAGGATGCAGAATGTGACCTAAGTTCCTCAGTGTCCAAACTAATAGGGTTTTTTGTCAGAAATGTAAGCTCTTCTGTTCAGTCAAGACTACATAATTGAGCAGAATGATATTGAAATAAATCAAAAAGTTTTTCTCCCATCAATCAATTAACCGTTGCAGCCCCAAAATAAACAGGTACCATTTAACTATGCGACAGATAACTCCGTAACAAATGAGACTGTCCACAAACTGCCTGCAAATCTGTTGAAGGTATATTCAGCACAGGGTTCCAGCATGAAAAAATAATTATCAATGTTAATGGTTTCTTTTGATTAGTAAGTGGAACAATTTGAGTTCTGGATGATCAATGATTCTTCTGTTATTCATAAAATTCTTCCCAAAAATTACCTTTTTATTTTAAATCGTGTAGTTTTAGCTTGCTACAAAAAACATGAAGTATTTGATACACAGTTGCTTTTGTAGTACAACAGTTTTGCAATCCAGACAATCTGCTCTGGAAATTTTTTAAAATTCTAATTATCCTTGACATTAAATGCATTTTTAGTTTCTTGATACATATCAATAATTACAATTTTCATTTACTGTAGTTTTCACTTTAAATACCCCATGCAGTTTTATGGTGAAACTAAGGTAAATACTTGTCAACTTTTAAATAGTGAACAAGCAATTAGGGATGTAAGGGGCACTGCTTATTAAAGTAACACATCTGAGTTTAACAGGTTAATATATTGATTTTGGTTTTCCTTGTATGAGTGTAAAAGGAGTACATATTAAAAAAAAAAGTTTCAATGGTATTCCCATAATATTTCAAATTACTCTAGAACCCTCAAGCTAATTAGATCCTTAGTTTTTGTGCAACTTTCTTTAAGAACTTCAGAAAACCTACAAAAACAAAGGTTTTAAAATTATATTCCATTTTATAAATAACATGGTATTTTTCTCCTATTTAGTAGCTTTAAAAAGAAAATTAATTAATATCAGAAATTCTACTGTGTTATTTGATTTCAGCTTTAAATAGCTACATTTAAGCTGGAAAATCATGTTTGATGATTTTTCTCATTGTCATAATAATGTTATCTGTTGTCTTCATGGAGGGTTATGCATTTTTTCTTAGATGTATTCTTAAAAAGCTGACTGAGAACTTATAAATAAGAACAAGAGAGAACAATATCACTGTGAATTACACTCTGATAACTAGCATTTGTTCACCTTTTATATTAACAAACTTTTTTTTAAGCACATGACCATTATGTGTCTGTCTATGTGTAGATGTATGTATATGTTTATATATGTGTATAGGTACATGTCTATGTATATGCAAGTGCATGTACACATATATAATTACATAGACATACACACATATTTCTGAAATTATTTCTGTTTGTTGGTGTTAATTTTTTTTCCTTCTGAATTTATACAATGGATACTGATACCTATTAGTAGATTGGGATGCTACTGAAAGAATGCTGAGATGTGATTCAATCACAGATAGAATGTCCTCCTATTGCTTTGCAACTTTTTCCAAACTACTCTTACAAACATGAGTATCAGAAATTAATTCACCAACTGAATAATAATTTCTATAGAGGATTAAATAAATAAAACTCTAATTAACAGAAAAATGTCTGGTAATATGTGATTTTACATAGTTTTCACCTAAATGCAAATACAACATACATGAAACCTTGGTGTGGATTTGAGACATTTCCTAGAGAATTTTGGATGCATAAAGTAATAAATGGCCTACACTCATTCATATCCGTGCAATTCTTAGGTGACAGTGTAAGTATGAATAAGTTTAAGCGAAACAAGTTACAACCAATGTTGAAAACATTCCTCATTTTAGCTATTTCTCAATGTTTTGTGTACAACATAAATGAATGGAAGTTGTCCTTGCCAAATAAAAGGGAGGTTTCCATTATTTTGCAGCACACCTCAGAGTATTTATGACTCTATGTAGCCACAACATGCCTTTCTTATCACTTACCCAGAGGCTATGCAAAACCCTACCTGGTTCCTTTTGGTATTTAACCCATTGGTGACTGAGAATGAAACACAAGCTATGAAACCTGGACCTTGTTCTCACCAACAGG